>NW_022170596.1:8509093-8509838 GCF_008802855.1 Photinus pyralis
TCCCAATCGCCCTTTGTAAGTACGTCCTTGTGCCCCCCCCCCCCGCCCCTCATCATTTTCACCGCTTTTAGTTGGCACGTGTATGCAAAATCTGAGATGAATTGGTTGTCGCATGTTATGAGCGTGTCACTTACAAAAACAGCATCTCACGTGAAATATGATGCTGTTTGCCCCATGTTCCAGGTATAGGCTACCTACTGCAAAAAATCAGGGATGCTCTAAAAAACGAAGCGGAGAATGCAATCCTTCGAATGAAAATAAATTGATCCTTTGAGAATTAACATTCTATACTTTTTGTTACAATCAAATTATGAATCTTCATCGTTACGAGGTTGCGCTATAGAAATTGCAGAGAATTAGTCGCTTATTTAAATAAAGTCATTCCCCCATAAAATTACAAGTTTTTTGCATGTTTACCTCATACGTATTGCGTTTAACGATATTCGGTTTCGGGCACGCAAGTGGTGTGACTTTACCAACTTCATTCATAAACGTATACTGTAATGAACTTTTACTACTTAGTATGAAGATCTTAGGCGATACAATTATTTTTTTAAATTATACGTAGGTATTCACAAGTAAGCGCATATTTCTATTTTTCGAATTTAAAATGAAATTGTGCTGGACAACTTTTCGGCCTTTCTTTGTCCATGTCGTATCAAAAAAATTATCAAAGTCCTCGTTTGAGATCGAAGGGACTTCAGCGCATTTTTGTGTGGCAGATCAGTATTCTATTAGCCACTTT
>NW_022170596.1:8509938-8744359 GCF_008802855.1 Photinus pyralis
CAGTCCATTTATATATATGTCGATGGTTACAACGCTATTACACTATTTATAACACTTTAATAAAATTACTATTTACGGAGTTACAGTATTGGTTCTGTTTCTAACATTATCTATACAAGTCAATGATTTTAAATTGTTGAATTGTACTGCACTTTCTCACATATATGACAAGCTTCACTTTTTTTATTATATTTACTTTGCAGGAAGCTGTGGCCCGTGGATTTGAATACGAATTGCCTCGGTTAGGTCAAGACGATTGCTACTTTGTGTCTTTACCCAGAGAATTAGAAACGAAACGTGATTATATGGTGAAATTCCTATCAGAGACCGGAATGAAACCCATTATTCCTGAAGGTGGCTATTTTATTATGGCAGACTATTCGCAGCTAGGTACTGTAAGCAAATAGTCATTAGAAATAAGCTCTAACAATCTTATTTTAGCAAAAAATTTAGATTTAAGCACAGAAAAGGATAAATATAAGGATTACAGATTTACAAAATGGATGACAAAAAATGTTGGTTTACAGGGTATTCCATCAACTGCTTTCTACAGCGAACCAAATAAGAGCTTAAGTGAAGATTTTGTTAGGTATTGTTTTATCAAAGAAGATGGAAACTTACAAAAAGCTGCAGATATTTTGCTGAAATGGAAAGCCAGTCAAAAATAAATGATTTGTTTTGTTAAATGTTATATTCCCTTGAGAAATAAATTATTTTCATGTTATTTGATGAACTGCTGCAGAAGGTCGCTCGTCTTATAACAAAATCTGACACCTCTATATGAGTCTGTACTTATGAACTTGAAAACTAACCTGTCTACAGCTACACTTGTACCACAGCTTACTAACCTGTGCTTGTACTTGTTTAATCAGCGTTTTAGTTGCTAAAAAGCAAAGGTGAGATAGGCCACTTGCTCCAGTAAATAGAAACTGTTTCTATTCACTTGACTAAACCCGAAACCGTTTACTAAATTAGGTACTTGCGCAAGTACTAAATCAAGCTGTTTACACAGTTACTTAGGGTCGAATGCACAAACAATAACTAATCAGGCCGTTAGTTAACCAGTATGATTAATAGTCCAGTCAAATTACGGTTTAGGCTGGATGTTGTCACTTACTCAACGACACCAAGCGTATCCTATGTAAAAAAATTCGCTGAATCCGAAAATCATAGTCCCCCCGGCTGGAAACGCCCGGAACATATTGTTATAAACAAAAAACTAAGAAAAAATGAGAAAATGTCGTGTTTTTTACATTTGACTGCCAATATCTCGTTAACTATTGCTCTGAGGGAAAAAGTGAATAGAAATGAACTTGTTTAGAATAAAATTTTCTATAAGATACAGTTGGTCCGGACCGCTCATTTTCAACTGTTATTGTTATTTATGGAAAAATGTAAAAAAGTAATCTCGAAAATTAACACTTTGTTATTATTAAGTAAAATTCATCCGATCTTTTTGAAAATCTGTATTTAGTAACGTCTTTTGATAACAAAACAATATGACAAACCAGATCACCGTAGGTTTCATACTCATTGATTAATTAGATAAACAAGTAGAAGTTTGTCTTTCAAACTGGGGGACCACAAGAGCGTTCCCAATTTTTTTATACATAGTGGAACCGTAAAACAATCTTTTCCAAATCATTTTTGCAAATCAACGGACTGTGGAATTTTTTTAGTTAAACAAACAAATCGAATAGCTTCCGAGATTTAACAAGAAAAGTAACTCTATAATCGGCCCTTGGCACTCAGATTAATAAAAATCATTCTTTTAGGTGAAATAGAAGCATAAAAAAAGTTCACGCTGTAAAGAATCGATCGGTGCGACCCGATTTGCAAAATCATTTTTGGTTGTTTCGAAAACTGGCTTCAAAGTCAAAAGCTGATTTCTCGTGAACTATTAATCGGATTTTGACGTATTTTTTTTTAATGTACGGCTTTCCGAGAGCTGTACATTCGCCTATTGTAGAGTTATATTTCGGGAGTTATTCCATTTGTTAACTAAGAAAATTCTTCGGATTTTGAAAACAAAATTGCACAGTCCGCCGATTTGCAAGAATCATCGGGACAATTATTGGAAATGATTGTTTTAGGGTTCCACTATGTATAAAAAAATTGGGAACGCTCTTGTAGTCCCCCAGTTTGAAAGACAAAGCATCCCTTTTTCTACTTGTTTATCTAATAAATCAATGAGTATGAAACCTACGGTGATCTAGTTTGTCATATTGTTTTGTTATCAAATGTAGTTACTAAATACGGATTTTCAAAAAGATCGAATGAATTTTACTTAACAATAACAAAGTGTGAATTTTAGAGATTACTGTTTTTACATTTTTCACTAAAACACAATAACAGTTGAAAATGAGCGTTCCGGACCAACTGTATCTTATAGAAAATTTGATTCTAAACAAGTTCATTTCTATTCACTTTTTCCCTCAGAGCAATAGTTAACGAGATATTGGCAGTCAAATGTGAAAAAAAAACGACATTTTCTCGTTTTTTCTTCGTTTTTTGTTTATAACAATATGTTCCGGGCGTTTCCGGCCAGGGGGACTATGATTTTCCGATTCAGCGGATTTTTTTACATAGAATACTCATGATTTCGTTCAGTGAAATGACTACATCCAGTTTATACTACTTTTAGAGCTAATTTGACTGGACTATAAATTAAACCTTTGATTAAATTAGATTGGTATGCACAAAACAAAAAGACTCCTTGATTAACTAACCAAGGTGATTTAACAGGTATTTGGTAAAAATTGGCGCCGGCAACGTTGTACTTTTATGGAAATGTGTGATTTTTTTTAGAAAGCCTACTTTTTGGATCGTATATAAGGCTTTTCTTTTTTGTTATTTGTAATTTAATAGTCAATTTAAACCTCTCGCCAGGAAAGGTTGCCGGTCACAGAATACTTGATCCCAGTCTACAAACTATGTTTTTCTAAAGATGTGAGCGACTTCCGGGATAGTATCGTGTCAATGTTGAACAAAAAGACTGTTCATTCAACATTGGCACGATCCTATTCCGGAAGTTGCTCGCATCTTAAGAAAAACATAGATTGTAGATCGACACAAGGTGTGCTGTGACCGGCAATCTTTCCTGGCGAGAGTTATATATGTTTGTGTTAACAATGGAAATAAGATCCGTGGCCAAAACTTTACCGAAGTACAGAGAGAACATTTACTGCAAATAATTGATTGAATCATAAGCAAATATTACCTTCTGATTATAGTAACTTAGCGACTGTCCTGGTTCGTTCAATAAAAGTTCCGGTTAAACTTCCATTGAGTGCTTAATTTTATTGAAACTGCAGATTATTCCAACATATGTTTTTAACTGCTAGAATAATTTATTACAGTAGCTAAAATATCATAAATTAAGCGCTGCTTCCTGATAAAGTTTCTCACTTTTACACCTCTCGATGCTGCAAGCCAACAGTCATATGAATTCCGAATACTCCCTTTTTTTCTAATTTATAGCATACGTAGAATCCAGAGTGACGAGCTCTGATACTTCCGCATTTCTGAAACATCAAGCCCATGGGAGTTCGTCACAGAAGATTTCATTTCCGAATCAATCACCTAAAAACCAGTAAAGCAATTGAAGCACTTTTATGACATCATAAAACAAAATGCGAGAAAAGCGGATGAATATACTTTCTATTTAAATAAAATTATGTTAAAGTGATTAGAATAGGCCTAATTATTCTTCTATAAAAATTACTTTTCACAAGCTCAAATCGAAAATTATGTACACTGCCGTTTAATCAGTCGACGAGCACCGGTTAAATTTTGCCGTGATTAGAGGCTGCTTGATCACGCCGTTAATGTAAATTCTTTTTTGTGCATACGAATTCTAGCTTAATCGGGGTTTAACAGTTCCGTTAAATTAAGTAATTTAATCAAGGCAAATGTCATTTTTTTATCGAAACAAATGAGTTAACAGCTCCGTTAAGCTTTGATTAACTTTTGTGCATTCGGCTCTTGATTTAGCAACTTGCTTTAGCTACTTGACACGTGTAAATTACCCATAAGGTTTTTTATTCAATTATATTAGTTTTCCATTGTACCTACTTATATTTTTTGTTTATAAGCAATCAATAATTGGTTTGCGTACAATTTCGGATTTCCTTTTAGAAAAGGCACGAGAAAGATTTCCTTTCCATACAGACTACCAGCCACTTCAAAATTAATCGTTTGTTACTAGCGTTATGCTTTTATCCTCCTTAAATTTTGTGTTGATAGCTTTATAATTTTTTATCTTAAAAAAAACTTTTGTTTTGTTTTGTTAAACATTCTACTAGATTGACCTACGCTTGTGATGCGATGTGGAGTAACTAGTTCTTAATTAAAAAATCAGTTGCGATAGACTGCTCAAATTGATGTTTTACTAAAAAAAAAGTGAGCCAATTTTGCTAAACCAATCGTTGTGCTAGACTTGTACAAGGATGTTATATTGATGGGTAATTGTCGTCTTCGATAGGTTTTTGTTGAAACGTTGGTACCATGTTTTATTTGCCCATCCATAAGAAATGAATCCCAATCAAAATTTTTTTATTGAAGCAATTCTTTGATGGTTCTTATATTTTAAATTACTATAAAATGTCTCATTTCTGATATACCATGGAGTGTGATATTCAGTTTAGGGCCATGATAACTTTTGTTAATGTATTCAAGTTTTGTTTAGATGAAAAGAGAATGTAAAGTATAGCAACTCCTAGCGCAGTATTTGTTTCTGATTTAACAAAATTTTCATACTATTTTCTTTAGTAAAAAATCATTTCCTCACGACTATTGACACATTTTTCTAAAAGAGCAACACACTATCGGTTTTTTAATAAAAAAATTCCACGTTTTTTTGTGTGAAAAATCATTTTCTCAGCATGTTTGTCAGAGCAATAAAATAAATTACGCAAATTATCTTAAGAGAACACAATTCAACTCATTTTTTGTAACTGAGAAAAGTTATCAAGCTGCTTAAACGCTCATTCCTAAATTGAGTTTTTTTTACTTTGGCAAATAAAAACTATTGCAGCACAAAAGTTTGTAGATAGCCAGTTCCACAATCATTAGAGCTCATTTGGTTATCATAACATTATACTGAATTATGCTGAATTGAGAGTTGCTATTTCCATTAAATTATGATGTTTCATAGTTTTATTATTATGAAAACAAAACAATATACAATAATTTAAATATAGGTACATATTTTACAATAACTTAAAGGTAGGTACGCAATTAAGTTCTAATGCTAAGCACACACACACACGCGTACACACAATCACAACCATATGAAATAATAAATTAAAAGAGAGAAATAAGAAACTGGGGAATAAATAAAGTATAAAGAGGAGATCCCTTAATCTAGATATAATTTAGCGTATATATATTGACATCTTGAGATCGAATTGCTTAAAAGCGACTCCTAAGAGCATTAAATATTTCCCGTACCTGAGGAATAAAACAAAAAGTTAGTTGATGGTCCGAAACTGGGCGTCTTTGGACTCGCACATGTGTACATAAAGCAGTCATCAGACTGCAATTGCGTTCTATTCATGTTAGGTTCCGATGCGGAGCGATGAATTTTCGGTAAGTTTCTTAAAAATCCTTCCAAGGATGCGTGAATTTGTCGAAATAGTGGCCTTTCGTCCCTATTAAATTTTATGCAGTCTTCAATAAGTCTTCGCAATGACTTTGGAGTATCTGATCTCAATTTAATGAGATCTGGTTTTAAATATCCCCTACCTACCATAAATAGAATTTGGTCCTTATTATTTATATGAGAATAAGGTAACTGTCCAGCGAGTAATTCGAACATTACAATACCAAAAGCGTAAACATCAGATTGAAAACTGTAAGGATTATCTTCTTTCATACGGATGACCTCTGGGGCCATCCACAATATGGATCCTGTTGGTTGGTAAAACTGCTGTGATCCAGACCACCTTGTTTTTGCGGTAGCTAGACCAAAATCGCCGATTTTAACTGTTAAATCATCATGTAGAAAGATATTATTTGATTTTAAGTCACGATGTATAATATTTTTTGCATGTAAGTAATCCATACCTTGTGCTGTTTGGCGTGCTATTTCAATATGCGTGAATAATTCAAATTTGCTTTCGAACACATGCAAATGCTTGTAAAGGCTAGACCCTTCACACCACTGTGTAACAATAGCAAGTTTAGGCTTGCTGACACATCCCATAAACAATAAAATATTTACATGTCTCGTTTTACGTAGAACTGCTACTTCATTTTTAAATGCCTGTAACTGTGAAGCCGTAGGAATCTTAACATTCAATGTTTTCACTGCAACAGGTCCATGCCAATGGGCCTTGTACACAGTTCCAAAACTACCAGATCCTACTCTAGATCCAACTAAAATTTCATCTGCCGGTATTTCCCAATCTTCTATACTTTCTCTTGGGCCTAACAATGGTTTACTCTCATCTGCTGAACGTGCTCTTGGTCTTCGTGAGCCCGGTTGTGAGGAGCTGGTGGGTGATGCTTGCGTACTTCTACAATGAGGGGGAGAGTCGTATTCACCGGCTCTATTTAAAGATAACGAACGAGGATAATCGTCCACAATCCCTCGTGTACTATTTAAGCACACATTAGGCGCGGAGCTTGATCTATCTTGATGTCCTAAAGTTCCAGAATGACGTGGTTGCCTATGGTGTGGTAAATCTAATCCAGCTTGCCCAGGATGAAGGATTCCCGCACTTGAATCTGGTGATCTAGCCAAAAGGGCGCTGAAGTACGCGTCAGTCATCCGAACCTAAACAAATAAGAAAAGAGTTACATGTAGCACATCTATTTTCAAATGGAATTTGTCAACATTAGTAATATAAATGATGAGAAGTATGGTGTAGAGTTGAAACTCTGGGAACAGGCTTAATATTTATTTAATAGATTTTCTTTTTAGGCGATCGGTTTTGGACTAAAGATAAGTCCATCATCAGGCCTTGTTAAATAAGTAAAATGTTGATTCGAAAGGCAATTGTCGAGGTAATTGTTTTTTAAAAGTTTGTCCATAGTGTTCATGAAGCAAGTATATTCTGAGTCTCTTGTAATTTGGACAAGCCTACTGTTTATTTGCAAAAACAAAAAAAGTTTGTGAAAATACAGCAATTAAATTTGGTTTTTCCTCGGGTTTTTCAGTCTCGTTATGTATCTTTTCGTGGCGGCAGATGTGAAAACTGAAATGGATCAAATTTCTCCATGTTTCTCAATTCATATTTCTACACTATCGCATTGGGAAATACATCACGTGCATTTTTGCTGTAAGTACTGGATCGTACTGGATGCTCGACTGGATGGGAGCTTAGAGGCAAATCACTTACTGTCCAAATACAGGAGTTGGGAACCACTAAAGTACGCATTAACAAAGTAAATTGTTGGTAACTGCAAAAACAGGATAGGTCGAGGGATAGGTCTTTATCTCAGTATAATAATAATTAAACCTCGAATCTTTGTTATTTTAGGATGCAGTTGTTTGGGTTCTTATCACCGGAACAATCTAAAAGGCAGCGTGAAATGTGGCAAATGCTTTGGACAGTCTTACAAAAAGTATTATTTATGGCCGTATGCACCGAAAAAATTTAAGGTGAGCTTAGCTTAAGCCTAGCTTAGAATCCACGGCAACCATCGTTCCAATAATCGTTACCATGGATATTAAGCCGCACTTAAACTAAGCCCTCTTAAACTTTTTCGGTGCATACAGCCATTAGTGCCGATAGTGATGATAGTTGCCATTGTTTTTTTCCCTATTGTACATATATACAAAATTTAAATATATAAATTCTATTATGAACATATGAATTGTATTTATTTTATTTGTAATTTTATAAATACATACTGTTGTTTAAACATCATATAGACGTTACTTCCGTCTAAACACCAACAAGTTAAAAAGTAATCGTAAACGATTTACATAAAGCGCATTTCCACTTGCATTCATTTCCCATTTGTAAGATGCAACTTCTGTTAAAATCGTAAAAATCCGGCCACAAATATGAAAGATAGCGTTGCACATGGGCAATCCATTTTTGACGTGCTACTTCAATTTCAGTTTATGAGAAGAATTTCATTTCAATGCTTTTCTAAATAGGAAAGTTGGAACTGCGCATGCGCAAACCTAAATTTTGAAACTAATGTTAGATTTTCCTTTGTTCCAAGCGCCTAAGTATCAAATTTCACTTAAATAGTTCCATAGATAAAAAAGTTGGCACTGCGCATTCGCAAAATAAAATTTTGAAACTAGCGCTAGATTTTCCTTTTTTCCAAGTGCCTATGTATCACATTTCATTTAAATTCTTCCATAAATAAAAAAGTTGGCACTGCGCATGCGCAAAGCCAAATTTTGAAACTGGCGTTTGATTTTCCTTTATCCCAAGTGCCTATGTATCAAATTTCGTTTAAATTCTTCCATAAATAAAAAAGTTGGCACTGCGCATGCGCAAAACCAAATTTTGAAATTGGCGTTTGATTTTCCTTTATCCCAAGTGCCTATGTATCAAATTTCGTTTAAATTCTTCCATAAATAAAAAAGTTGGCACTGCGCATGCGCAAAACCTAATTTTGAAATTGGCGTTTGATTTTCCTTTATTCGAAGTGCTTATGTATCAAATTTCGTTTAAATTCTTCCATAAATAAAAAAGTTGGCACTGCGCATGCGCAAAACCAAATTTTGAAATTGGCGTTTGATTTTCCTTTATTCCAAGTGCCTATGTATCAAATTTCATTCAAATACTTTTATAAGTAAAAAGTTTGCAATTCGGTTTATAAATGGTCGAGATGCGAAAAGGGCACTGTGAATTTTGAATCGATTCGATTCAACTTTTGGCATTGCGTATTATATGGCTAAAGCTATGCCCATATGGAATTTCATGCAATTCAGTTCATAACTAACGGAGATGTAAAAGCGATCGAACATTTCTAAACAAAGTTATCGTTCACACGGACAGATAGATGGATAGACAGACAAAGGAACAGACGGAGAGACCAACCGGCAGCCGACAGATAGCAATGCAAAATTATAAACGATCTCTAGGATCGTTAATAAACGGCAAAAGTGTAAAATTATGGAACATGTAAAAAACGGTTTTTTGTTTTTTTTACAATAACTTTTTTCTCCAACCACCTGAATAAGACGCTATTTTGTGACAGTGTTCGGTACGTAAAATTGACGTTTTGCGGATTAATCGCTTTCACCATGGCAACTGTACTAAAAGTAGATACTTTTGGTCCTAGTACCAAAAAGAAATTGACCTTGAAAGTTGGCCAATTAAAAAATTACAATCACGGAGATATGTCACATTGAGATCGTTTTACATTGCAGGTTGTAAGATATTTCTATACATACAAATCAAATATTTTTGCAGTTTCAATGCAAATAATGATGTTACCTATACGTATGTACATGTATTGAAAATGATTTACGCTCGCTATTTTTATTTAAACCATGTGTAACGTAATTTACATATTCCGTGAACGTAATTTTAATACGTAGACAACCCGCCGTCGCGCGTAACGCCATCTACTTCAGACCCATTGCACTATTATCTGTCATTTTGAATTCAAAATTTGAAAAAGTTAATTGCAATTAATTTTAATTGAAAAACTGTATGGTAAGTTTTTTATTTCAATACAAAATATAACAATATTAATTGTGTATATAATAAAATGACTGAAACTGATAGCGACATGGATTGCACTCCGTCAGAGATTATAGAAACGGCAGAACATGCTACCTCAAGATTTGCTCCCTACAAAGTCGCGAGAGGTGAGAAGTAAGAGGTAAAAACGAATAGGTTATAAGTTAACCTAAAAACTAGAGTGGCATGACACGTGAGGACAATAAAGCAGAAGTTCTTATACTATAGTAGTGAAACTGTAACTGAATCTAAATTGGAATATAATTTGAAGTAAAGGGGGTTGGAGAAAAAATTTTATGTTTTATTCGTACAAAAAATGCGTTTTCGGGACTCGGAAGGTTGCTGGACTCCGCTAACGCGTCGTCCAGCAACTATCTTCCTCGTCCCGAAAACTGACATTTTTGTACTAATGAAACAAATAACTAAATAACTATTTGTTTTTTTTACAATAACTTTTTTTGTAAGCGGTACAGAAAAAATTCCTTCCTTGGTACAAGACTCGACACCATAACGAACCAAATAGCGAAAAAACTCTTAAGATAAAGAGCTAGTAGCGTCGCAAAACGAGCGGACGGACGGACGGACAAAGTGGCCACAATAGCGCATTTTTTTTTGTGGAAATGCGCTAAAAATGGAGCATCGGGGCGCTAGCGTCTGTACCACCAGCACAGAGTTGCAAAACCAGCGACAATTTCATTAAAATAAACTACTTTACCCCCTAAAAACTCACCCCGATTGCATGTGCTCAATTTTGTTTTCACTTTCCAACGATTCTCATTGGTACTGGCACTAGTTTTGATAATTTTCTGTCTTTTTAAAAGGTAACGGGCGATCAAAAATGAGCGACGGCGAGGCGCCTTTGGAAGTTCAAGTTACGTACCTACGATTTCCCATGTAAACAAAAATTCCAAAGGTGACACAAAGGTGGCACTCTTGATAATCATACAGTTCCAATAATTCATTTTCAAAATATGAGGGAGGGGGGCAACTTCGAAGAAATTTAAAAATGGGATACCCAAAAACAAACCATGTACCTCCTTCGGAATCAACACAGAGAAATTCGTTTCCATTTATCCCTAACCATTTTGTGGAAAACCTGGAAAATGCATATTATGGATGAAGGTTTTTGGTATGTAATAGAGGCCTTTAAAACACACGGTGCTGCAAAATTAGTTCCTTTTTTGGTTATAGTTTATGAATGTTTTGCGTCGGCGAGATTCTTGCATTTGATTTTACAAGCGCGTTACTTCGTAACTAATTTTACGTAATTTACAGGAAGTTCTAGTCAAAATATACCGTCATGGCATCATCACCACCTCAAGAGCAGGCGCCGCTAAATATGCAAAGGCAACCGCTCGAGGCGGGCATAAACCGACAAGATTCACAGGTGAAGAGCCAGGTCGATGAGTTAAGAGAAAAAGTGCAAAAACGTAAGTTTTACACGACGAGACCGTTCAAGCTAATATCATGAGGTTTCAGCGGCTGTGAGCACAGGCCTTATAGTGTTCTTAATACTAAACATCGTCATGTTTTGTGTCGGTGTGGCCACAACGAAAGACTGTCCAATAAAGCCGATTATTCCCATATACTTAGCAGTCGCTGGTATGTTCTGGACACGAGGGTCCTGCTATCATTACTGTAATGATTTGTAGGTGCGCTGGGGATTGTTACCAAGATACTTCCCATCGTCAACATGAAGTTTTTCAATAACACCTTAATAGAACGCGTCGTGTACGCTCTGTTTATAATCGAATTCATATGGATGATTTTAGGTAGGTTAGGAACGTCGATGTAGGCGTGAAACTACATGTGTAAAATTTCAGGGTCCGTTTGGATTTATAGCATCTATGAACCTCCCTACAAGCCTATCACCGATCAGCCTCACTGCAACAAGACCGCGTACCTTTTGGCATTTTGGTTGCTGACATTACATTACATATTTTTGCTGCTATCCATTCTCATTCCCTGCTGTGTTTTTTGTTGTATATTTACGTGCGCAATGGTATCAACTAATTGAACTATTTCCTCTGCAAGCTTATGATTGTATGTTTACGTATATTCGGTATATCATATCTTGTAGCTTTGAGCGTGTAAAAATAAACTATTACCACACAATCACACCTCAGCAGTGAGTATTCAATATTCACATAGAAGCAATTTCTGCGTGTTTTGATACATCTGATAATAAATAAGTTAAAGGATAACTTAATCAAACGCTACCTCCGAGGAAGTGCATAGAGGTTCGCAAATATGAGGCACGGTAGCACCAACGAAAACTACAAAAAATAGACTAGGAAACTAGGAAAATATTAACACCTAAGAAGGCTTTCGAACACTCCCGAAGGAATTCATAGACTTACACTTAAAACCTCTGGAAATAACCACTTAGAAAATTCTGAAAAGCCTTCTAAACACTTTCTAGAGTCTTATAAGCAATTAAATACCTCGAAATACAATAAAAAGCTTTCCGGAGCTTTATATCATGCTTCTAGAGTACGTATTTCATCTCTTTTATAGTACTTACGATAAAAAGGGAAGAACGCAAATGTATAACCTCACTAGGGGCACAGATGAACTCCGTCCAAACTAATTACTTCGGAATTCCTAAATTATGAGTTCAATCGCCAGAGATCAACATCTTCGGAAGATGGCAATTAGAATTCCATGCGTTCTACCTTACACTTTCAACTGTTTTTTTTAAATCGACGTATACTTCGATACGGCTTACGAAGGAAAAGAAGTGACAATCGACAACCAAAAATCAAGGCGCTGGCAATCTGGGCGGAAAAATTGCGTGGATACATTCCATCAATAGATTGAGCCATCTATCAACCCGCTTCAAAAGTTACAGGGGTTGTTCACCAAGTAATAAACCGTAAACAATAATAATGGAGGAAATAAACCGTTGCATCATTCTAAAGCACGCCGACACACACTAAAAAGCTTTGGAGAGGGACACTTTCAGTCCCTTTACAAATCCCTGAACCATTTCCAGAACTTTTCTAGAACCCATAGACCATTTCTAATTCGTTCCATATATTAAAATGCGGTAAGGCCCTTTCCACATTCTTTTATCAGAGCTCTGCTGTGCGGGCTTTCTGGAACTGGCTACGCACTTGTTCTTTGAAAAGGATCTAGAAAGTACTGGTAAGTTCTAAAGCACCTTTTGCGGCATTCGATCACTTCCATAGCCTTTTAGCGTGTTTTCTGCGTGCGAAAAAATGCTGTGCACTTTGAGATTCCTTTTATAATATTAAATCTTCCAGTGTTTTTAAGGCCGTTTCCAGAGTGCTCTAATGCGTTCTCCAAGACTTTTTTGCACTTTTGCGAGTTCTATACTCGCATTTAAATTATAAAAAAATTCATTTCTACTTATAAGCTACTTGTTACAACAATTATTTGGCACTAAACGCGATGCTTCCCATATTTCCAACCTACGGTTATAGAAGTTCTAAACAGTTTTTATTTTTTATTGTGGAAATAGGAGCGGCACTTGATGGAAGAAAGTGTAATACTTTAAAATGTTTCAAGAGACGTTTTCGTATTTTCTGTGCTACTTTGTCTTTTTAAGCATATTTTTAAATATTAAAACCAGATGCCAAATTCTTGACAGAACATCTAGCAAAAGCTCAAATTTTAACAAAGAAAACGTTTTTGACATCCTTTAAGCCTAACGTACAGGGTGTTCAAATTCGTGACTCAGCATTGGGTGAGTATGTGTAGGTGTAGTTAACAACAAACTTGTCCCTTTTTGTGACTAAACAACGCTCTTGAAATTTTTGAAAAATCTTTGAAAATAACCGAGATGTCACTGAAAAACTAAAAATGTCAATTTACATTTTCGCTAGCTTAAATGGTCCGAAATAGCCGGTCCCACTTGCCACCTTCTATGGGCACTTTTTTCAGAGAATCTGAATCTGTTACCCAAACTACCATATTACGCTAGATGTAGAAGCTACAAGCTACTATTTTTTGTATTTCTTATGGACGCCATATTGGATTTTTACGGAATGAGATAGAGAAACAAAGGAAGAAAAATGAAAAAAAGATGTTCGCCTTCCCTTAATTTAAACTTCCCGAAAGGTTATGTCACGTACTAGTCATGTGTCGGAGGAAGAAGGAAAATAAGTTATGGTATAAATCTTTACATATAACATTCTTCTGACGTACGGATTTTGATCAAATTTTGTTGTGTCTCTGCGGGTCCCCAGATGGTTTATTGTGCCCGATCGGATTATGGGATTTTTTTCAAACTTCTTTTTTCATTGACGTCGCAATCTGCTATTTCGCGTACCGCGATAGATACATGCGCCAAGTCATGTTGATATTTTACATTCTATATACGTTGGGTTTCCGTTATCATATATCCGTCAAAATCGACAGTACGAAGTCGCGGGGGAAAAGCTAGTATTCTTATAAACAACAAATTTGACACAGCGTATGCGCACGCTTGATGTTTAAAATATGCCATATGTTTGACTTTACTAGAAGAATCCTTGGTTAAAACGTCTCTATATATCAGAAAGTTAACATAGCATATTTTGTGCATGCGCACATATGGTTTTTACAATCTGAGATATGCTTGTCTTTACTAGAAGCATATGTGATTAACATTTCAAAAAAATATCTCTATAAACAAGAAAGTCGACACTGCGCAACCTGAGCATGGGCACATTAATCGTCAAGATTTTCATAGTTCAGGAGCCAGAGCTATAAGCTTCCGAATGCACAAAGAACGAACTATCTTGAAAACTGTAGGAGTAGTAATGGCCTCGGACGGACGGACGGAGAAAAAGGCCAGTATAGCGCCTTCCAACATGAGTTAGAAAATGCGCTAAAAAAATTAGATGCACAATGGAAAAGTACGGAATATCGTTTTTTTTTACACACAACTTGATAACTTCAAACTTCTACTGTAATAATCCAGGATGCAGTCGAGAAGCGACCGCACAACTAAAAACCAAAAATCAAAACTCCCGCCAAAAATTAAGTCAAATCCATGGCACATAATCGTCAAGTAACAAACCTGTCTAGTTGTGTTAGCACAAATTTAACAAATATATGATACCCCCACATAAAACAAACACATCAGGCCCATCACACAAGCCGATAACAAAAATCATACTTGAATTTTGAGGGTCCTCTTTTTGCAATTTCGAATCTTTCTTCTCATTCCCATACATTACTCTTCTTCAATTGGTTCTTTATTGAAACATGCAACTTTTTGTCAATTTTTTCTCTTCATAAGTATCTTAAATTCGTCTTCTGATTGATCGTTGTGGTAGCGTATTCGTATGCTCCCTCTCCTGCATCTCACCACTGCATTCACTAATCTTCTTGCCGTCTTGGATCTCGTTCTTGGTTCAAAATTTGAAACATGAATGCGCTCCAAGATTGAAATTGACTGTTCAATAGTCTTGGCTCCTGTTCCAATTAAAATCAGGGAAATGTCCAAACATGATCTGTATATTGACAACACAACGGTCCGTACAATTGGCGTTTTGGGGTATAGCTAGCCGGATTCGTATCTTATCTTGAATATCTTCAGACCAATATTGTCGCAGAAAATCTTCTTTGATTATGAAGATCCGCTTCTGTTATAAAGCCTTAGCCTTGTAAATTATTGTGGTGGCAGATCTCTCTCACAAAGCTGGGTTTTCTTCGAATTTTGCCTTGAGATTTCCAATATCAGTGGTCCCTGATTTTCTCTTGGAGTTTCTCCAAAGATTCCGTTTGTTTACTTCTTGGATTTTTAAATTTATTTTTTTTTCGAATATCTATCTACACTCAATATTCCAATTTCTTCTTGGTTCAAATCTGCTAGCATCCCCCTGGTTTGGTGTTGTAGTTTTTGACGATTTTTTCCATTCCTAATTCTACGCTGCTAATTAATTCGCAGCATTCCTTTTTAAATCGTTCGGGGTTTCTTCCATTTTGTGTTGGCCTTCTCGTACACTGCTTTGAGTTTCGTGTTGTTTTTTTCTAGCTTCTTTTCCCGACCTTTGCTTAGCAATTCAATCATGCTTAAGCAGAGTCTCAAACCTGAATCGCATAATTAACATGATTATAAATTTCAACGTTAAGTGGCGCCAGCTACAAGAGTACAATTTACATTTCTCGATTTCCGTGAGCTTATCTGAAGTAGGTATATTTACACCTGTGATTAAACCGTTCGGGGATGTTTACGTATGTATCCATGATTCAAACTTGAAAAGTTTATAATTGGAATGTGCACATACTTGGATCAGTTAGTGAGCTATCTTATCAGAAAGTGTCGTGTAGTGTTTGAATTACATTTTTTATTTAGTTACGTGTTGGAACTGCTATTAACGTCCGCTACGTTAGAATTTGATTTCCTTTGATAATTGTGAAGAACGGTTGGTAAGGGCATGGTCATTTTCCCTACCTTTTCCTTATCACATTATCAACAAGCTAAGTAATATGGCTACTAATATGAATTAATAAAAAAACATAACCTGCCAAAATATGAAAAGTAAAGCGTTTCTCCCAGTGTATTTACTGTGAGAGTAGTTCATTGCAGAAATAGTAACCCTGCCTCCACTAATTTGTCTTAATTGATATTATTTGCAGTTACTATAATTGACTGATCATTTACAGGTGTTTCGGAAACGATGCAATCGTCAAATCAGTCAGTACCGGCATTTAGTCCTCCTCCATTAAACAATGCATCAAAACTACAGCAAGAATCAGAAATAAGAACTAATGTTGATGAGTTCAGGTTAAAAGTGCAAAAACGTAAGGTCACTCAGGAGGATTCCAGAGTCTAAAGGCATCAAATTTCAGCGGCCATAGGCACAACGGTTATAGTTTACTTAATACTAAATATCGTCATGTTTATTGTTGGTGTGTCCACAACGAAGGATTGTCCAATAAAGCCGATTATTCCCGTATATTTAGCTGTGGCTGGTAGGTAACCTGTACTGTTTGTATCATTATCACAATGATATTGTAGGTGCTTTGGGAATAATTACCAAATTACTTCCTGTTGTAAATTATAAGTTTTTCGAAAACGTCCTTATAGAGAAGCTCGTGTACGCTCTATTGATAATTGAGTTCGTATGGATGATTACAGGTAAGTTAAAGGAATTTAGCGTGGATTATAAAGTGTGTGAAATTTCAGGATCCGTTTGGATTTATAGTATTTATGAACCTCCCTACCAAGAAACTAGTAACCAGCTTTACTGCAACAAAACCGCTTACCTCTTAGCATTTTGGTTACTCACATTAAATTACATATTTTTTCTGTTATTTATTATTATGTCTTGCTGTGCAGTTTGTTGTATATGCGCATCGGTCATGGTATTTAGTGATTAAATACTAATTATCACATGGTTTGCTTATTTATAACCTAAAGACTACTGGCCATGCGCAGGGCAGAGCAAACCTACACGAGTCTGGGAGTCACATGAAAATCACACCAACGCAGGCCATGGAATAGTCCAAGAGGCAGCGACATTTTTTCTGCACTCATTTCTACAAAGCTGATATTCTGCCATTTTATCGTTTTGATAGTACAAGTAAACAAAACGGTAGTCTACCGCGTCGGCGGTGTTGCCTAAATTTGCAACAATATTCAGAACATATTAATAAATAATATGTACAATTGTACACGCCTCATTTCTACAAGAATGAAAATTTGTACCTAAAAATGAAGTATGGTAATAGTCTACCGAACTGGAAGCGTTACTATCACAAGTCTACCACCCACGCAAGATTCATAAAAAATTATTCGATTGAACTTATTTCTATAAAGATGAAATTTTTGTTGGAAAAAGTGAATGTCATAAGAAACCAAAAAAAAAATGGTCTATCGATCGCGTGACGTTGTTAAGGTCTCGGTAGACACGCTGGAAGGTACGATTTTCGGAGCGCAGCTGCTTCATTGCTCTGCTAAAAGTACCTCTAAATTATTATATACACAGGCATAAAATAAAAATATTTCAAAAACGAACATAGGTAATTAACATGGGAAAAAGGTCTTTTGCAAATCGTTGCTCCCCATGATAATTTAGGTTTTAGCGGGTTTATAATGCACCAATCGAAAGAAGATTTTTTTTCTTTATCTAATGATATACGAATTAGTTCATTTTCAGTTGTATTTCTCATTATTAACGATCCTCGAGATTGTTTATAATTTTGTATTGCCGTCTGTCCGTGTGCACGATAACTCTTAACTGAATAACTTTGTATAGAAGAGTCTGATCGCTTTGAAAATTGAAACAGCCGTTCTTAAGGATATAAGACAGGTCGCTATTGTTTTTCAGCTACGTAGAGTAACGGGGAAAAAAATTACAGCCCACAAACTGCTCAAATCACCAAAAAAAAGGACTTCTTTTAGAATTCTTGTTACAAAGAACATGTGAATGCCCGGTTTTCTGTGTTAGTAAATGTCCCTTAAGCCCCAGGTAACTATTCAGAAGAATAAAAAAAAATTGCGCATGCGCAACCCAACTTTT
Organism: Photinus pyralis; assembly: GCF_008802855.1. Lineage (NCBI taxonomy): Eukaryota > Metazoa > Arthropoda > Insecta > Coleoptera > Lampyridae > Photinus > Photinus pyralis. The sequence continues at coordinate 8,528,072 of NW_022170596.1, forward strand.
GTATTTGCGCAATCCCAATTTTCTTTATTTGTTAAGATATTTAATTGAAATTTAATATGCAGGCACCTCGAGTAAATGTAAAACTAACGCCGAATCAAAATAGTATATTAAAGTACAAGTGTTATTTGACGAAGATTGTCGCACGAGGTAGTTTGCCGCATAAGCCGCGTAGCGGCGAATGCGGCAAAAGCCGAGTGCGACAAGTAGACAAATGACACGTGTGCTTTATACTATTTTTTCTATTTCGACTTTTAAATAATAAATTATACAAATTTTAAATATTCCCTTTAGGCGTTGTTAGGTAATTTTAAACTATCATTCAGTGTATGTTGGTAATAGACACAGTTCATTTATTTTCACGTTGGCTAACCTGATTCCTGTATTTTCAAACTTTCAAACAAACTTTTAATTATTTGGTCATAATTCCACTTTGCGGCAGTTATGATGAATACGGATGACAAACACGTCTCTTGTACTCTCCCAGAGATCCAAGAGATTGCCAATGAAGCGACGTTAAATTTACTTCCTGTAAAATCAAAAGTAAAGTACGAGAAGGAGTACAACATTTTTGAAAACTGGCTGGCCGAGAAGGGAATTGAAAAAGTAAGCGAGAATGTACTGCTGGCATATTTTACTACGCTAAGTAAAAATAAAAAAAGTTCTACCCTTTGGAGTATATATTCAAAATTAAGAAGCATGATCAACATTAATCAAAATATCGACATTTCGAAGTACTGCAAACTCAAGGCATTGCTTAAACGTCTCTCTGAAGGGTACCGCCCCAAAAAATCTCAGATTCTAGATTTAGAGCATATTGAACAATTTCTAAATATCGCACCCGATGAAAAATATTTAGCTATGAAGGTAGGTCTGCATTTTTTATTAAGCATCAATTAGATTTACCAAAGCAAACGTCTTCAACAATCTAAGCTGTATTACTATGTACACCTAAACAGAGTCGAGTCGTTTTAAATTAGTTCGCTGTGGCACGACTTGCAATTTGGTACATCATGTAAACTTTGTAAAAACTAGGCAAGTTCAAACGATCGTCATCTTCCCTTGTTCCCTACCTGAATCTAACCTTTGCAGCTTGCCACTTTAAAACGGCACGAACTGCAGGTGGCTCTCTTCAAATTAGTAGTGGGTATATTAATAAAATTCTCTTTAGGTATTACTCATAATCGGTTATTCTGGTGCCTCTCGAAGAGAAGAATTACTAAACATACATATGACAGATATTGCCCATACAGATAACAATATTTTGATACGAATAACAAAAACAAAAAATAACATCCAAAGACAATTTGCGATTTCAAATCCACGTTGGGTTAAACTTGTGCAGGAGTATATCAATCTTCGACCTCAACAAATAACACATGAAAGGCTGTTTATTAATTATCGCAATGGATATTGTACCGTGCAACCAATCGGAATTAATACAATTGGTCAAGTTCCTCGAACAATTGCGACATTTTTAAATCTTCCTAATCCAGAGTCATTCACCGGTCATTGCTTTAGAAGATCTTCTGCTTCGCATTTGGCGAATCAAGGTGGTGATTTGATTACTGTCAAACAACACGGAGGCTGGAAATCGTCAGCTGTAGCCGAAGGCTATATTGAGCAGTCTCAAAAGAAAAAGTTGGTTGTAGCGGAAATGCTCAGTAATTCACAACCTTCGACTTCGACTTTACAAGGTCCGCCACTGCAAAAAACTATGATCAGTAATACAACTACCGAAATAGACCATTTAGCTGGGATATCAGTACATGCAGCCGAGAATAGTGTTGTTACGATTAAGGTGTACAATAATTGTACTATCACTGAAAAGTAATTATTACAAAATGTTATTCACAATAAATTGTCATACCTTTGTTTATTTGAAATTTAGTAAAAAATTCCTCTCTCGTACTTTATTTACACTTTACAGGTTATGTTTAGTTTTGATTTGACGGATACCGATGACGGCTAAAAAGCGAGGGGTACCAATCCAACAAAATAAAAAAAATAATGCGTTTCTATTTCTTTCAGCATCATTTCTGTCTAGAAACGCACGCAAACTGGCCCAATCAAGTACGGTTTCGGTATTGTTTCCACATCGAAATAGAAAAAATTGTTTTTTGTACTCATTGAATGGAAAGATAATGTTTCCAAGCATCCTCGATGCACGGGAAAACGACTTTCCCGCATCGCGGTGTTTTTTAGTTTCCGCTGGAGAGAAGGGGTTATGTGCGTTCTTCGGTTGGTAGTACTTATTGAAGTCAACGAACGTCATGTCATGGTTAACTGTCATCTGCTGTAAAATCAATTAAACCGTTGGTTGAGGGTATTTTTAGTGCGATTAATCGGAAACAGACGTACACTAAGTTTTACGTAAATATATAAACAAGAACTTATAACGCAATCAAATTATTTTTCAGAATTGGAACTCAAGAAAAAGTAAAATTTATTGTTAAAACGTCTTAAAATGTGACCAGTGATATTCTGCAACTATTCGCATATGCAGTTTAAGAAAGCACGTCATATTAACACACACAAAGCTTCCAAGGATTTTAAATGTAACGAGTGTATTTACGCAACTCAAGATATTCAGTGCAAACGATGCAATGCCGTGACCAGTAGTAGCACTCATTGCAAAGGCAAAATATGTAACGGGCGATCAAAAATGAGTTGCTGTCGAGTCGCCTTTGGAAGTTCAAGTTAAGTACGATTTCCCATGTAAACAAAAATTCCAAAGGTGACTCGACGGCAACTCATTTTTGATCGCATTGTATTAACCAAAGATGTGGAAGTTTTAAATGTGACCAGTGCATTATTAAAAGTGTAAGTGGGTAGTTACAAAATTATGTTACCAACCAAACATATGATTGTGTTACCAACTCATGATTAAAAAAAAACTAATTTACAAAACTTTATTAATTTTGACCTTTTTTTACGCAATTCGTTACAAAAAATATTGTACCTAACTCTTTCGGAAAGAATTTTCCCGCATTCGCACTAAATGCAGCACTCCCTACGGTCGTGCTGCAAACAAAGTGCTCATGCGGGAAAATTAACTTACCGAACTTGTTAGGTAAATAACTATTTCGCACGCGCAATCTTGTTTTTTTGTTAAGATTTTTAAGCCAAATTTTGTATCTAGGCACCTCGAATAAAAGTAAAACTAACTCCGTTTCAAACAATTTATCTTACAAGCTATTTCGATCTGGTGGGACAGAATCAACCCCTTAAAGCGCGTTGTAAAAATGATGGATGCGTGAAGATCTCGAGGATCGTTCGGTATTCAATTGTATCGGATTTTTTTAAATAAAAAATTCGTTATTCTTCATTCAATTCGAAATGAATATCAGTTTATGACAACTGTCAATAATTTTTTTTGTAAAATTTATTCACTGAGGAAAAAGTATGTATAATAAACGCCGGCGGAAATAGTTACTGTACGCGATATTTGTTTTCCATGCATTTTAATGAGCGTCCCACTCCGTCTGTGTCAATTCTTTAGAAAATTTTCATGGTTTAACATGATTTTGGTAATTGGAGTTATTGCCGAATTTTAGATAAAATAATGAAAACTAAAAACATTAGTTATTTTAAATTTCCTATCTTAAACAAACCTCGAATGACGGGAAGGAAATAAAGTGTGGAAATTCTGTTATTGTTTGTGAAAATCACTTTAATTCATGTGATATTTACAATAGCGGCAATCGAAAGTTATTGAGAATCAATTCAATTCTTTTGCCTTACTCAAAACAAGGTAACCATGTTATTTTTTGTCGATAAAATGACTGAAAATGCTTGAAGATTTAAATTACTGCAATCAAACGTTCAAAGAAACGAGAAGTATTCCACCACATTCAAACATTTTTTGCGAAAACTCCAAATCAACCACAAATTCGACTTTATGTACAGAAATTTTGAAAATTACCTAGAAATAATATTACATACAAGTTGAAAACTTTGCGCAAACACCTAAATGCCTACGAAAAACGTTCTAATCTCCCTTCTCAACAGGTTAGTCAATTAAATTTTTTGCGTAGTTATCAAATTCCCGGGCTTTTTTTGTAAAAAATCGTATGGAAACTGGTACTTTTGTTCACGATCTTCTATGAACAGTAGCATTAAATTTTGACACAAAATAGCAAATGTCAATGATATTATTCAGTTATGAGTTATCGTGCACACGGACAGGCGAACAGACAGACGGACAGACAGACAGCAATACAAAATTATAAACAATCTCGAGGATCGATAATAATGTGTAACAGTTTAGTTTATTCATATTCAAATTTCAAAATTACCGCTTGCTAGGTTAGGCAGGATATAGGTGAGATGGCGTCACTTGTACGCGTGTTTCTTTCCTCGCGCAGAATCGCGTTAATTTTTCACTTCATTTCCGTTTTAAAGCCAACGAGGTTGTACTTGTTGTAGAGCGTGGCATTGTGAATTCTTCTTAAACCAGTGGGTAATATTTGCCATCATTCATGTGAAATCTCTGGCAATTTTACCTTTTTATTGGCGTTGTCGAGTAGTGTAACTCAGAAGCCGTTTTCTCCATTGCGAGGCTATATCTGGTAGAAGTTCATCGCCCTACCTACATGTAAGTGAAATGGCGTTGGTTTTCTTTTACGTTATGTTATCTAAAATTCTTTCAGATTCACAATTTGAGGTTGGATAATTTCCCTATTTCATTGATTTAAGTATTTTTCATTACCCTCCTGACGATTTCAGGTATGTTATTAAAAATCTCGTTAAGGGAGTGTTACATCTTCATTACTTTTAGGGGGTCCATGTAGTAGATGAATTCTTGTACCGGTCAATCCATGTAGTAGTCAATCCTTGTACAGACGAATCCTTGTATGTAAATGAATTTGCATCTTGCGAATATTCCGGAGTACGAACACCTGTTGATTGCCGGCAGCTATCCGGCGTACCACCGAGTAGATAAGCGCTAACACCTAAACGATACCGGGAGCGACCAGCTGATTGTGGAATTTTCGGAAGATACGATCTTTTACACAACCTTTTTTTTATTTGCTTCAATACCGTTAATCTAGTGTAACCTTCCGACGATTTATGATTGGAGCTTTGTATTTTGTTCGCATCTAGTGTTTGAGGTCGTGGCTCTCTTCAAGAGCAACGCACCTGTATTTAACGTATGGGTAAACGAGCCGGCTACGAGTAAGCTATTTTTTTTGGCCCTTCCGGCTCATATAATCGTTCCGAGCGTTGTAGCTTGGGGTTTGTTTTTTGTGTTACAGAACTGGAACTTCGAAGGAGAGCTCTTTTTCGGAGAAGACAGCGTATGTGTTATTCAAGGTAAGATTTTTAATTTACTTGTACCCAGTGTTGCCTATATGAGTTGTTATTCGGGTTAACTTAATTCAATCTTTGAATCCATTGAAATCTTAACTACATTTTTGCTCGATCATTGTTGTAGGGGTCTGGTAACGTAATTATTAGGGAAGTGTTCATGAATTTATTTGGGGATTATTTTTGTCATTTAAAGTATTTGTTATTGTCGTATTGAAGATACATTTTATTTGCCGATCCTGCACCGTTTTTGCCAGGATTAATAAATCAGAATTGCTCGTAGTGAATTTATTATTTGGCTCTCTTGTGTTTTCCCAATTTCTATACAGGAGAGGTCAGAATTTGTGCAAAATTGGGTGGCGCTCAACTAATCCTTTCTAGTAACTACCAAAGATCAAAAACTTATGTTATATGCCCAAACGAACAAACCGCTGTGGAAGATTCTCATCTCGAGCCCTTCTTTTAATTAAGAATCTGAGGTAGCTGGCCGTTTATGCGGCGGGGTTTGAGTTTTACAGCGCCGAACTAACCTCACGTTATAAATGAGAAATACAACTGAAAATGAACTAATTCGTATATCATTAGATAAAGAAAAAAAACTTTCGATTGGTGTCATTATAAACCCGCTAAGACCTAAATTATCATAGGGAGCAACGATCTGCAAAAAACCTTTTTCCCATGTTAATTGCCTATGTTCGTTTTTGAAAAATTTTTATTTTATGCCCGTGTATATAATAATTTAGAGGTACTTTTAGCGGAGCAGTGCAGCAGCTGCGCTCGGAAAATCGTACCTTCCAGCGTGTCTACCGAGACCTTAACAACATCACGCGATCGGTAGAGCATTTTTTTTGGTTTCTTATGACATCAACTTTTTCCAACAAAAATTTCATCTTTGTAGAAATAAGTTCAATCGAATAATTTTTTATGCATCTTGCGTGAGTGATAGCAGCGCTTCCAGCTCGGTAGACTATTACCATACTTCATTTTTAGGTATACCTAATTACTGTACAAACTTTCATTCTTATACCAATCGGCTACGGCGCTTGCAGGCGAAGTTTAGATAGATTAGGTGAGTCTAATAGGGTAAGCTTGATCCCTCTTTAACAGGACCCTTTGGCAAATATGGGTCTCCCAAGCTTCTAAAACTGAAACATTGCAGTTACTTTATTATTTGTTTGTTTCTTCATTCTTATTATGAAAGATCCCAAATACCAAATTTCATCGAGATCCGATTTCCTTTTGCACCCCCAATTAGGGTCTTGGGGTAGGAATCGGTCCAAATACCCAAAAATTTTGCCAAATCCCTTACTACCCTCTTCCTATGATTATGATTTCTGAGAAAAAAAATTGAAGAACAAACGCAAATTTTATAAAAAATATTTGGGCCGATCCCCTTTATCACATTTTACATACTTAGTTGCAACACCCTGTATAGTAAAATCACGGCGTTCTTCTATTTGGAGTCTACAAAACAGATAACTTAAATTGGGAGGCTCAATAGCCTCGATCAACTTCCGAAAATTAAAAAAAATTAACTAAACAAATTATCAATAACACCTGACATAATTCTTGTCACATGAATAGGCCGACTGCCGTTACAAATTTCGCGTAAAAGCAATGTACACGCTCTCAAACCGTCCTTGTCTTCAGTATTTAACGAAACACCACTTCTACCTCCTTCAATGAAATTTCCAATAAACCGCCAATCACAATATTAGACTTCATTCAAGCCAGATTTCAAGGAACACACCTCGGAACGCACCTAAACGTCTCCGCCCCTCCACATGAAACGCGCTAACGCCTGCATCTCTTATCACGCGCGTCAATTAATTTTCGCCAGATAAAATTATTATCCCACACAACCAGATGTAAGATTTAAACAAGAATTATGCATTTACAAAGATTTCTAAAGGAAAAACATATACTGAGATACAAATTCATGTAAAATAAACCAACTTAGTTTTTAGTCGTAAATAACCCACCAGATTTGCACTTCAACATTAAAATTCACGTATTATTAGTAATGGTAAAAATAACGTTACGTGACGTAGTTTGCACAACTCTATTGTGGCAAACGGCTACTAATGCAATCAATCGCCCAGTACTTAATATCTGTCTAAATACCGTGACGTGAAGTTAATATTTGTTCACTCTTACCTGACACAATTTGCAGAAGCCCTCATATATAATGCTCGACTCACCTGAAACAAAAGAAAAAATACTACATGACCTTGTAAACACAAACAAAACACGCTCTCGGTGCTATCTACCAACCACTTACATGTACCCGAATAATAGGCCCAAAGTACGCGTGTAATTAACAAGTTATAATAGTTATTTGTTTCATTAGTACAAAAAATGTCAGTTTTCGGGACGAGGAAGATAGTTGGACGACGCGTTAGCGGAGTCCAGCAACCTTCCGAGTCCCGAAAACGCATTTTTTGTACGAATAAAACATAAAATTTTTTCTCCAACCACCTTTACTTTAAATTATATTCGAATTTAGATTCAGTTCACAGTTTCTACTAGTTTGAGAACTTCTGCTTTCTTGTCCCACGTGTCATGCCACTCTAGTTTTTAGGTTAACTTATAACCTATTCGTTCTTACTTCTCATCTCTCGAGACTTTGTAGGGAGCAAATCTTGAGGTAGCATGTTCTGCCGTTTCTATAATCTCTGGCGGAGTGCAATCCATGTCGCTATCAGTTTCAGTCATTTCTATTGTATACACAATTAATATTGTTATATTTTGTATTGAAATAAAAAACTTACCATACAGTTTTTTTAATTAAAATTAATTGCAATTAACTTTTTCAAATTTTGAATTCAAAATGACAGATAATAGTGCAATGGGTCTGAAGTAGATGGCGTTACGCGCGACGGCGAGTTGTATACGTATTAAAATTACGTTCATCGAATATGTAAATTACGTTACACATGGTTTAAATAAAAATAGCGAGCGTAAATCATTTTCAATACATGTATGTACATACGTATAGGTAACAGCATTATTTGCATTGAATATGCAAAAATATTTGATTTGTATGTATAGAAATATCTTACAACCTGCAATGTAAAACGATGTCAATGTGACATATCTCTGTGATTGTAATTTTTTAATTGGCCAACTCTCAAGGTCAATTTCTTTTTGGTACTAGGACCAAAAGTACCCACTTTTTGTACAGTTGCCATGGTGAAAGCGATTAATCCGCAAAACGTCAATTTTACGTACCGAACACTGTCACAAAATAACTTCTTATTCAGGTGGTTGGAGAAAAAAGTAATTGTAAACGATTTACAACAAGCGCATTTATTTACCATTTGTAAGATGCAACTTCTGTTAAAACAAATTTATTTGAATTGGCATTAGTTTTACCTTCAATCGAGGTGCCTGCATACAACATTTCGTTTAAGGATTTTAACAAATAAAAAAATTGGATTGCACAAATACAAAAGTTATCGTACACGGACAATTATTTATTTTTTTATTTTTTAAGATCTTTTTTTAATCTTATTATTCCATATTGAATTTTTTTCAATTTTGTTTAGATTATAATGCACAGCGTGTTTCGTCTAAAAAATGAGGTTAGGTCCGATAACTTTCTTTTTTTTTAATTTTTTTATTCCATGGACCGTGGTAGGTGTAGGACATGTCAAATACACATAATTACTAACAGACAAATAATATCACAGCTGGCTACCTGGCTACCTACACTTACACTTCTTTTCAGCGCGACAGATTCTTAAACAATCATTAGGTATGAAGAAACTTGTGTAATAAATATTTTTATTATACCTGAATCACAATCTCCGTTTTAAACACTCAAATGCGTGCGAAAAAAGGCCTTTAAAACACACGTGCTTTAAAGTTGCTAAGTAACGATACTTCAAGTATGACTTTTGAAACTGTCATCTGAGGCTGAAATAAAAAATCCTCTTAGGTCGCTTTCTGTAAATGCAGAACATTTCTTTGGCTTGTACCTATCTTTTGGTTGAAGCTTTTACAAACGCGCGTAATTTAGGGTATGCTTCCAAATCTGTTCCACTTTTTAGTCCCAGCAATAAGTGAAGTTTTGAATGAATGCACCAAAGGATAGAATATTTAAATACCTTTGACATTTCCTTCATATATGCCAGCATTATCGATGCATTTAAGACTTTATTCGTAATTAACTTCCTATTCATCCATGGAAACAACTTTTCATATGCTTGATAATAGGCTTTACTGGATTGAGATTTTAAACTTACTAACGTTTGTTTAGATTTTACAACAAGCGATTTAATGGACAGTGTATTATCTTTTTCAACGGAAATCGTTTTATTCACAAAGACGACGATTTTTATAAGCAAACGTCAAGTGACATTTCCATGGCTATCGTGAAATTACGAACACCCAGCCCACTTAATTAGACATGTATTCGAGTATAACGTCAATATGATTTCATTGAATTTCCTATTTTTAAATTATATTGCAGGTATAATAAAAAATACTATAAGATACACGTGTATAATTGTTCTTTAAAGCACTTGCAACGTTAAAGGCACTCCGCTTTGCGTCGTGCCTTTAAACTCGTTGCGCGTGCTTTAAAGACTTGATTATACACTTGTATCTTAATATACTATTCTGTGTCTCTTTTAGTAAGACAATATGGGGTCATTCTGAAATTGGCAACTTTTTGATTTTCCCCCGTATCTCCGAAGTGAGCAAAAATTTACATTTCATTTTGATTTAGCCATTTTAAGTTCGACCCAAAAGGAGTCAATAACACGTATATTACATTTTTGATAGCACTAACAATTACGTATAAAAGTGTCGAAAATGGCACACCTTGTACATTTGTTGAACTGCAACTTGGATTGTGGTCCGTTGTGGAGAGTGCGACCCAAAAGCTCATACCTTGAAGCTCATGCTTTATGAGTACTTTTCGACACACGTATTCGCACTTAAAAGTTTTGAGATTACCAATGGATATGTTTCTTCCAGGTGTTTAAATAACCTGTTGTGAGGACCCTCATTAGGGTTGTAAGGCCTAATGTACATCATCCGGCTCGAAGGACCAAATGTATAGCGTTAGGGTCGTAAATTCTAACGCACACCCAAGTAAAGTTACACAATGTAAATTCGGTCGGTGATTTGCTTCCTTAACCTTTATTAGAATGCAGGAAATGCTAAATACGACAACCTGGCAACAATGCACTTAATATTGCAGTTTACTTGCGCATTTCCTTCTTAATCTTAAACATTACATTTCCTTAATTTTGGCGGTATCGTTAAATGTTTATATCCAACTGTTTTAATGTAATGGAAACAAGTAAGTATTACTTCCGATTTTATTTATTTATAAAAGATACAGAATGCATCCAAGAAAGAAGGTCGAGAATTACAGCAATGTATTGAGCCATTGCTACTGTTCAATAAACGGCCATTGTAAATTTTATAGTGTTTAATTAAGAGGGGTACACTACCCCTCATCCTTCCACAGTGGCAGGGCTAATTTGACACCCAAACTTTGAATTTTTAATAATTAGGTACATAAACGTGAAATCACCAAGCGCAAAAATCTAAAAACTCCATCAAATGTATTTCAAAAATTCAACAGTGGTCAATTGGACGCCCAAATTTCGAATTGTAAATAATTACATAACGAGAAAAGAACACATTACTACATGTAACTACACCAGCGCTTCCTCCAACGTGGTGAATATGGTAAGTGTCCAAATTCTCTTGGTATATTTTGGTATATCTGTTCCTCTTCCCACTGTTCAACTGGCGAAAACCGTACGCTACAATATTGGCAGGTAGCCACCACGATCTTTAACCGTTTGCACAAATACACTAAGGTTCAATAATAAATTAAATTTCTAACTCTATTTTTTATCTCTTTAAACTAGATAAATTTTAGACTGCGCCGTTAATAAAAAAGCATGAAATTGAACGGAAAAAGTGGTTGTATAGAATTTATCACAGAAATGTGTAATGTAAATCACATAATCGAGGAGAGAATGAAAGAGCTAAATGAGATGCTATTGTATGTATGACACGATTCAGAAAATGATGTAACGTAATAAAAGCTTCAGAGAAACTAAGAGTACTTTCAGGCACAAACCAGTGTTTATGATCATGAATTCCTAATGCAAACTGATGGTAATTGCCTTTTCATCAAGCATTCAACATTTTTTTCGCAAAAAATTACAATCGCATGTCCCATACATTTTCGTTTATTACGTCCCAAGCCCTTAAACTCCTCATAATGGTAGAAACGAAATGAGCAACTGGCATATTACCAAATTTATTTGAATATGCATCTTGGTTATATTTTCAATGGTCGAAATAAAAAGTTTCAGTGCAGCACGGTATTGTAAAATAAAAGAGGTTTACACTTGGAAGGCATACACGTGATATAAATTTTTTGCTAGCCGTAGGTACATTTAATCAATTGGTTTGCTCGTTAGTCCCCTAATCGAGGTTATAATAGTCTCAGAGGCGCCTCGTTACTAAAAATAGCAGTCAGTTAAAGGGAAGAGAAAAGAAACCGGAGTCTATTTGCGATATTTCCAACGAAAGGTATAAAGTGAACTTACAAGAATCCTAAAACGAAAAACATTTTCAGCTCGCAGCACGTTCAATTTTCTTTGTAGAATAATGGCTTTAGGAAAAAGGTGTGCCTTATACGGTGGTAACGAACACGTTCGTCAGTATTCGATAACGTATTATGTGAAAACTGCTTTTCCCAGGGCGATAATAGATTTTTAAAACTCATGATTTATAAAAATATACCCGATACTCTAACGGGATTTAGTCGTCCCGTAAATTCGCTTTATATCTTTGTACTTGCGTTCTGTTCTAATGTAGAGATCGGGGGTAAATTATTGTACATAAAAGAACCTTTCAGTTTATTGCGCCTTGAATATGATCTTAATAATAGCTCCTTGTAGCTAGACAAAATTTATTATCGTTATTTACGAGACATTCGCCCCCTCAAATTGCGAAATTATCGGAGAAAAGGGAAATTAGAACGCAGTATAACTGGAAAAATGACGAAAATCAGAATGGAGCTTTTGTGTACTTATTCTAAAAAGTTATATTTTTGAAACGAGTATAAAGTCTATAAAAAAAGATTCATAGCACTGCTTAATAAACAAAACAGATATTTATTTGTCGTTCTAGAAACGATTTGTTTCGTAGGGACGCATCCTCACGACAGTTGACTAAATCCTGGGAGAGGCGGCGACGCCAGGCATATGTCAAAGTTTCAGGTTTCAATTAGTCGTGATTTGTTTTCATTTGCTCGAGATTTGTTTGTTCTTCAAGATTATCAACTATATTATTGACACTCATTGACACAAAACAGCGAATTTCATGTAGTTAACGTAGAGCGAATACTGAATGCTTTACTTGGTGGGCGCGTCGCTCTCTGGATGACATTTGATCGAATTCTGTGAGCGGTCCGTACGTTTCTGAGAGGGGTGAACTTTTAACGTATATTGACAATTATTGAAAACATTTACATAAAGATTTTCACGTGTTCATTTAGTTTAGTGATTATTTCCATTGTAAATATTGTAAGAACATTTCAAATTATTGATTTTTTATACGTTCATTAACCTTGTTTCTATTTAACATACGTAAAGTGCTACTAACTTATTACTTATCGTGCAAACCTCGGTGCAAACGTCTTGGTTTTGCACTGTCTAAAGATGAACTCAGATAACTTTTCGTTATTTTGGTTTGATTTAAAATAAGTATTGTAAAAGTTCAATCAATTCTATTGATGAATGGGAGAAATGAGTATGTATGTGTGATTGCGCTTGTGTTTAACGCTTTCTTGACACCTCAATACAGGTCATGCAACGGAGGTGTTATGGCGGAAGCGGAAATAGAAGGCACATTGTGTTTTGCGAATGCGGAAGTAGAACCGGAAGTGTAAATACTACCTATTATACATTTGATAAAAACCAGAATAATTAGTCATAATTTAGTTTAAAGTATGTGAATAAAACGCATGAATTGTTGCAACGAACCAATGAGAGAAAAACCCCGCCCGCGGATCACATTATGCGCCACCCCGTTCGGTCAATCAAAGCGCACAACGCGCATCACCATATTTGAAAATTCCATTACACTTCCGTAATAAAATAGCGGAATCGGAGCTGGAAGCGGAAGTTGAGAACTATACAGCACTTTCCCACTTGCGGATGCGGAAGCAGAGTACTGTTGCATCACTAATATAGGTCGCAGTTTTGGTATTATTAAGTTGAAATATGGTAGATATTTATCCTTCACAGAGCTCTGAAAAATTGTTTTTTTACGATTGTCGTGTGTTAAAAAAATACCACTTGTCATGTCATTTTCGTTATACAGGGTGGCAAAGTTACAGGGTGGCAAAGTTTCAATTTTTCTTTCGTTTCTTGCGTTGTCTCTCTTATGTTGTGAGACAATTGTGTCAAGTTTGATACATCAATTATTTTTTAGAATTTCTACAATACCAAAATAGTTAGTCGCGGTGTACAGGGTGTTGCATTTTCTTTGCCTGTATAACAAAACGACGACCATACATATAGTTTCATTTTTTTCTTATTTTGGCTATCACCAGCTGTCACTCCCTGAAATATCTGCATGACATTAATTAACAGCCCGTATAAAGGTTCATATTTAAAACGTTTCTTACTAGCAGACCCGACGAACTTCGTACCGCCTATCACTCAATGTCCCGCTAATTCCAATTCAGCAGAGTTGAACATTAGGTTATTTTAGCTTTAAAATTGTGTTCTCGCTTTTTTTTTTAAATCAAAGTTGTAAAAAATGCAACAGACTTTTCTGAAGGGATAACGCGTCTGCTCTTTACCTACAAATATGCCTCTCGTGCACGGATTTTTACGTCCGTGGTCCGTCAGTCATTAAACTTGTGTAATTTTTGCCCCCTTCCTGTCTGCGACGTAAGCGGCGGGCCCTGCCGGCGAGACATCTGGTCGAATTTCGTGTGATTTATAAAAGGATATATCTGGTCTGTTGTGTTTGAGATAATGTTGAGGAAATTCGAAGCAAAGATTGACACAATTGAGGTTATATGAACAAATGTGCAATTTGGGCATTTTGTTTTATTTATTCCCTCTCTTGTTTTGGGCCCTCAACAGGCATGCGCCCAATTACAGAGTGACCCGCACAATGCTATTTAGAGGTGCCTCTGCAGAAGGTCTTAAGTTGGTCTATACTACTCCGGTATTTACCTTACGAATTAGGAAAACTGCAGGAAAACCTAATTCGGAGTAGCCGGTAGAATGCTCGGAACTGGTCTAAGGTAATTTCCAACTCCGCCACAGATGAAAAATTCACCTCAACCCAGGTTCGAACACCCGACCTCCGGATTTATAACCCAATGCTCTACCAACTGTCCGGGCCTGCCAACATAAAAAAATAATATTTAAAGCGGGAAATTTAAATTTGGTCACGTGGGACTCACTAATTAATGAAGACGCTGTATATTACGTTGTTTTGTGTAATAATTGTGAACTTAGCAGTACATAAACATGCAATCGGCTTTACATACGTAATCTAATAAGATCTACTAGGAAATTACCAGCTTCATAAAATACAAGTAGGTACTGGAGTTTTCCACTTAAGCTTGAAATATTTAACTTTATTAAAGTAAAAGAGATATTAAAATGCACATTCAATGCTGCTCTGAACTTAATTGATTGAGTTATATCGAATAACTTTCAACTAAAAATTCTCAACAGCCACTTAAAATTTAAATTTCATCGGATATAACTAAATTAAATACTTCCAACGGTCAAAGAAGTTTCAGTTGCAGAATGTTTGATTTAGTACATTACGATTTTAAATCCATGAAGTCAACTTGAAAGTACGACTGATTTACCGATAATGAGTAAGGATGAGAAATTTTATAGATACTAGAGGTAATTATGTCACGTAGTGACTGTGGATTTTTTTAAAATGTGCAAACACCTTTTCCAAATAACAAAGGGCCAAAATGTGAGAATTGCGGGTTACGTGTCCAAAGTTCCAAAATTGTTTATTTTTAAAATTCCTCCTGTGGCCCACTAAACAGGAGTGCGTAAACAAATTTCTTAACAAAGTTTTTAAAGGAGAATGTACCTTTTTCTCTATACCTGTAAAATTAAACTCGTCGCGCTTCTGTATCGGACCACTCGATTACAAATAACGTCTAATTCTCAAAATCTTTACATATAGTATTTAAAAAATGGATTTAAATTTCCACTATTGTTCGCATTTACGGTGATAGTTTCTAAACCTGAAAATAACCCTTTTACATGAAGGTCACCAAAAACTTTAATTCGTAACGTTTTTCGCGTTTGAATTACACGTACTTAACTAGAGGCGCACGCAACTTCTCCGCAAGTAAACATTTGCAGGTAATCGACTGAACTTGGCTGGATTGGCACGGATTCAAATAACACACAATAAAATCCACCCTGCGATAAACTCCAGGTGGCTGAGTTAATTCGTTCGCGACTCCATGCTCGCTTTCTTAATAGAAAATAAAAAATTACCCCACCTTAACTTCGCTGACAACTTTGCTTGTCTCTAGTGGTTCGATGTGAATTGCCCCGCGGCTCTATACCAATTAGGTACATTAAGGTTCGACGCACAATTTTTTCCACCAATAAATATTAATTTTTCCGGCCCATCAGAACTCAACTGGAGTGGTATCCTGCTGAATCAACTTTCCGTAGTAAATGTTGATTTTGCCCTCCAAGCTCATGTAATTTTCCATGTTGCTTTTAGCAACAGAGTTACCGATTTGGATTTCGTTTCAGTAACCTTCGATTCGTATTCTTATTTAAATTCATTTCGCTCGTAATGTATATTCAATATACTTACGCCATCTAAGTATTTCTTTTGTAATCTATTCCTGTAGTAAATTTGTTCCAAGTGTTAGAGATTTCTTACAATAGTTCTTTGTTTTGTCGGCCGAGGTCGTACAGAATTTTTTTAATTCCTTGCGGCGCACAAAACGACGTTCAACAATTACTTATAAAAAGAAAATACAGGCGGCCGTATGGTTTCTCGACATTTTTTGTCTGCATTCTTGGGATTTTAATGAAGTTTATCTCATGTTATTTTGTTTTCGACACATCGCTGAATATATTTTATAAGTTTTAAGACCGTTTTCGGTATATACCAAAAATTACGCATTACTTCTACATTATAACCTACCTGATTGTGCTTTCTACATCGATACTCCTGAATGGAAACCGCCGATTTATGGATTTTCTCAATATTGCTTAAGGAAAATTCATTGGGGTAGGTCCACCGCCATCTTATCAATTCAAGAACGCCATAAGTGAGTTCCTACCTTACCGGCAGATTTCACTGAAACCAAACATGTTCTTCTACCTGTGACACCTACTTAGTGGAATGGGATTTTTCTTACACTACCTGTTTCGCTGCGAAGATATATTTCCGAGACCTGATGTTGACGATTACTTTTGTTACTCCGAAAATGCTGTTAGTTTTATTACATTATATCCTTCAGATTAGCTGTGTTATTTGAGATATTAGCTACCGTTGCTTTATTAATTAGTTTTTGAAGTCCGCAGCCGATATTTACAATGTTTAGTTACGCTATTTGTTTTACTACGAAGAATTTGTTCGTACTAGCGTATTTACATTTTGAATTGATTAGATCAGTAGAAATATAGTTATATGTGCACCGTAAAGTATTTTTCTTGAATTTAACGTCATGTTTATGCTTTTAGACAGATGTTTGAAGGATAATCCGTGGTCGATCAAAATTTTGCTTTTGCTAGTGTACATTCCGAGGTAAATTCATTCGAATTATTGATTCTTATTGACTATTAATTACAGTTTTAGTATACGATTGCCTCCGTGTCAGACGTGAGCAATGCTTACGCAATATTTTATGTGCTGCGCTATTCACTACCTCGCTTGTTTGTTTGTTGTGTTGCTGTCTGTTACAGATTAGGCTGAACGCGCCCTTTTGAGTTCACAAGGTTGCGACCCGAAGTTCAAAGGTAATTTTTTTTAATTTTCGTCGACTCATTGATATACCGTTGATTACATGCTGGTTTTCAATACAATCGAATTGTAATGACTACCTTTGTTTGATATTCATAGCTCCATTGTTTTCTGCAGACCCATCTCTACTTTGCCTGAATTTACCCTGTTCTTATCTCAAGATAATTTTGTTACATTTGCCCAAGATGAACATAACAATGTCTAGCTTCATATAGCTCTTCGTTCGGACCTTTCATCAACTATGTAATTAAATTCCATATCAGCCTAATGTCACTTAAAACTTCGCGGTGACATGAGATGTAGGATAGAAAATTCTCCTCCTTCGTGGAAAAGTATGCAACCCCCGATGAAATAATGTTTTATTCACTGCAGTCGTTGGATAACGGTAAACGGGGCAAATTTAGACACGCTCAGATAATGGAACGCAAACTCGAAACTGCACTATTTAAATCTTCTAGTTAAACGTTATAGAGCAACAGAACGTAATTCACGAGGTAATTCAGCATTTGCAAGTTCTGTATGTATGTTACAGGGTTAATATAGTTTAAATAATAGCAAATATTTGCAACGTGTTAGAAATTAACGAGAGAGGGTTCTGTAGGGCGCCTACTGCAAGCACTTGGTTATAAATTCACATTACGTTATTCAGTGGTTTTCAACATTTACGCTGCAGTTTTAGTTTATAGCCATTTAATTAGAAAATAACCCTGGAACCAATCTAGATTATGTTTAACGCTTTTCCATGTTTATGAGCGTAGTAAAATGAAAATAAAAACGAAACTGCACTAACATCTTTCTCATTTTTTAACAGTATCCTTTTACTGAACGTTCAGCCAGGAAATGAACTATTGCTATTTAATAAATATTTAATAAAGAATCGCAATTTTACGCAGATTGTGATTCCGAAATAAACAAACAGAATTTTATATCATGTTTGTAGTGCTTTGAATATTCATTAAAATGTGAATTATTGAAAGGGATTTACCACTAGATATAAATCGGCAATCGGTAAATCGTGTTTTCTAATGGCGTCCCCAGCGGCCGTTGCAAAATGAAACCACTAAACTACTAAAAGAAGCAGATCTTCAAACCGCGTGGGTATAGTTGTTGCACTCCGCCACATTCATAATTCGCTGACTGTAGTTAGAAGTGAACCTTTTTTTTTAATCCCTACTCGCTTTCTACAGAAAAAATTACGCAATTTACGTACTGACGTGGGTCAACTGAATAATTAAGGAGTATTCAGTTTAAAATTTTAGTATTTATGAATGATTAAAAGCAATTTTGAATGCGAACGGTTTTGAGGATTCCGATTCCAATTTTAATCTGACAAAATGTTAATCGAGCATTGCAGTCCCTTCACGTAAAATATGAACCAGTTTTTTTAAAGGG
Organism: Photinus pyralis; assembly: GCF_008802855.1. Taxonomy (NCBI): domain Eukaryota; kingdom Metazoa; phylum Arthropoda; class Insecta; order Coleoptera; family Lampyridae; genus Photinus; species Photinus pyralis. The sequence goes on from NW_022170596.1 coordinate 8,546,792, forward strand.
AGCCGTATTCATGTTACACAGTTGCAGGACTTCATCGTAATAGGAAGAGACATTTCCAGGCAGTCAGTCATTGAAGCTCGTTGGTTCAAATCAGTGGAAAAGGGGTTAGCAGTCTTCAGATCTCTTTCTGAACGGAAAATTTTGGGATACCAAATGTGAAGATAAATAGTTCAGCACCAGACCACCAGTAGAAAACCTTGCCGGTGGACGAAGAAGTGAGATTTGATTACGCGAAAAACTGTTCGCCCAATTGCAAGCCGTCTCCACAAACCCGCGTTCTATTTTCATTACGTACGTAGACAAAACATGCGGAAAGGAATTTAAGAGCAGTTTATATTCTCGGGCGTTAATTTGCGAGTGCACTCATTAATAGACCATGATCGCATTATCTTTGAATATGATTCACTTACTTTAAAAAAATGTTGTGAACAATTTTTGCGTCGTAGACCGCCGCGTAAGTAGTCAACGCGTAGTGAATAATTTTACGTAGTTCTCCTCATTTAAATTACTTTGTTTTGACAACCATGGCCACAGAAGACGACCTAAGATTGTTCATTCGCTCGATTTTTACATGAATTTGATATTGAATGAAAAAAGATTAAATACTCATTTCCAATCACATTCCCGGGGTGTATCATTTTGGAATATCAAAAAACTTGATAATAAATGCTCGTTATGGCGGAAAAAAAATTAATGAAACGTTGGGGATTTTGGGAACGCAGTTGAGGAAATATTTGTATCTTCAGTTTCCTCCTCTATAACTAACCACCGAAACTTGCGTATATCGGCAACAATTTTCGTTTATTCTGAAAAAATACCCTCTTGCCCTACCAGAAAAGAAGGTGGTAAATATGCTCATTACTTTGAGCGGTTACAAAAGCTTGGTGAAATAGGGTCGGTAGCCATGTCCCGCACATTAGACCTCTCTTTTCGCATAGTACAACGGTTTGCGAACATCATGATAGTCGTGTATACCAAGTTGGGGAGGTGGGAAAAGTGTGGAATATTCAATGCATCTCCGGAACGTCTACAGCAGCCATCTGGTTTCAATAATCGTCGAATAACACTATATTCCTTCAGAGCCCTGTACGCCATGCAAATCAATTTGAAGAAATACAGTTAGCCAGGTTACTGTGTACTTTGGATTGTGGAAGTAAACTAATAACTAAACTTCGGACCAAAACGGGATGAATTCGTAACTTTTCGCACCGTCGTGACTCAGCCACCAGCTTTGTTCGCTCTAATCAAATCACTCAAAACAAAAATTTGTTCCCGTTAGATTTAATGTAGGTAAATTTTAAAATCGAAAAAGTAAAAAACGGGTGAGTTTAGACACTTGACTGACGGCAAAAACGGATACCGGTAAAACACAAACATGTTCAAGCACGGCACCAACAGTGGCTTCGGTTCTCTTGTACAAAAAAAATGAACGGTGTAATAACAAACATGAAATGTAATGAAGATGAGAAAAGGAAAACTTCCAAATGTAGCTTGGGAAGATGTGTTTTGGAGACAACGCTCGAAAATTAAAACTTTAATTAATTACGTCCTTCTCAGACGTCTTAAAACTACGGGACCGGTGTCATAATTCAAATTTCTTAAGAGCGCTTCTTTTGAGATAAAGCTCAACTCAATCGGGTTGGACTCATTTAAATGTCAATCATTAATTAACTTAATTGATCGCATCCCAACTCTAATATTCCTTAATCCAATGACCACCTTTTTAATTGGAAATTAAGGGCAATCGGCGAGGTCAAGATAGCGCGCTACTTATCTATTCGAGTCGTCAAAACATCTTTTCTGTCCTGGTTTCATTTAACACAGGGAATGTAAAATCGGTTGTTAATTGCCTATTGAAATTTTAAAATTAAATCTGCGTCATTTTCCCTATGCCAAGGGCTGTCGGATGCTACAAAACTAATTTACTTCCAAAATTATTAATGTTTTATTTTTCCAATGACTAACCAAACGTCATGTCCTGAACTCCACGACATACAGGAAACGGCTGTTCTTCTAACTGAAAAGAATATGTACTTCGGCAAAGAAATTTGCCCCCCCCCCCCGTTCAACTTATGCTCGCGAGCACTTTTCGGATTGACCGCTTGGTGTTCGATACTCGAGCGTTTACTTAAAATGCTCGGCGCTCGAGCGCTTTATTCTGTCGACAAGCGGTTTTTCCGCTCATGAGCGTTTTTTTCCGTTCGTAAGCTCTTTTTTCGCTCGTGAGTGCTTTTTCCGCTCGCGAGCGGTTTTTTCCGCTCGCGAGCACTTTTCCCAAGCGTTCGCGATAAACCGCTCGAGCACTATTCAGAGTGCTCGGAACTCGCAAGCGGTTTTGCTTTGCAAAACAACTCGAGGCTCGCAAGCATTTTTGAGAAAAAATAAGAGTGCTAGTCGCACGTCGCTCGAGCGGTTTTTTAGAACGCTCGACCCAGCTCTGTTGACATTATTATATTACTGTTGCGAATGATATGTAGAAACCATTTAAAATAAACTTTATTTTATTAAATTATTGATTGACAAAATTAAAAAAACAAAACTCAACTATTCCAGGTAACTAACGAAATTTTGTATAGTAATTATTTATCTATTTATTTAGGCGAGATGCAGTAGGCACATTATATTACTTGTTTATAATTACATCATAATTTGAAATTTATTTTATTTAATATTAAGTACTAGTACGTTCGACAGTTTTAGTGCTCATGTGATTTATTTATATGAAAAAATGAGAACACTAATATAATAAAAGTTCAATGGTATTGCACCGGAAGCTGCATTGACGGTTAACTTTCAAACTTGTTCCAAAAAAATTATAATATTTATATATGAAATCAAATTGAGGTTATACTGGAGTGGGATGATTATTCGTAATTCCATGATTGTCATAGAAAGCTTACTTCAAGTTACTGTATAAAAGCACCGACATTGTAACCAAAATGACATCGGAGGAAAAAGATAATCCGCCGTCCATTCAGTGGTTTGTTGCAGAAGCAGAAGAAAAGATGGTACCTGCAAAATCCCAACGCAAAATCCTATTATAAAGAATGTTAAAAGTTGTTGGCGTGGATAAATAGGAAGCATCTGTCAAATACAGTCTTAAACATATCGATAATGAAGGTAATGTTAAAGGTATTTAAATCTGACCTGAATTAATTCAAAACTTGAGACAAGGCTGCGAAAAAGTGGAACAGACATCTTGTGTATTTGCAGAAAACGACCTAAGGGGATTTTTATTTCAGTCTCAAGCGATAGTGCTCTAATCACCTGTTTTCGTATACGCTCAGAGGTGCTTTAAACGGCAATTCTGATGAAGGTATAATAAAAAAGAATGGTTGGACACTTCCGCTTGGTTGACATTTTGTTCCATCTCGTTGGTGTTTACTGTGTGATTATAATGTACCTTTAGCTGATTGATTTTAAATTGTAATTCGAAAACCCTGCCGAGTTTAAACAGTAAGTGCCTTGGGCACTTTTCAATATTCTATTACTTGCCTTATTACCTATGTAAATTATTCCAAGAATTGAATAAACAACATCTATTTTCTAGTACTCAGTTGAAATTGATTTTCAGTCTGTTTAGTTACACGTCTCGATTTGGGTTTATCTGTTTTTATTATCTTACATTTCCGTTTTTCTGATTTGTTTCCTACGTTCCCTGTTAAGTAAGGTATACATTTCCCCCAAGGGATCGTCGCAAGCATGGAAAGAATTCTTGCGTAACGCGACATTATTTAATCTCGGCACGTGTCCAATGAACCTCTGTCACGACCGCTTACTTCTTTACACCCCCCAATTGAGCCAATAACGGCATGAAAGGATTGTCAAAGCGGTCTCCTTTTAGGTACTCAAAGATTTCAGAGTGGTGAGAAGGATATTCGTTTTCAAGACCAGTGCTAAACATAATGGTCAACAAGTACGCGGCACGGTGAGGTGGGCCGTAAAATGTCACATATTGGACGGGAGTTCAGTAATATTAGAATCGAAACGATGTGGCTTTAACAACCCGTAATTGACGATACATAAAAATCACAATTCTCTTACTTTCGCTTTAAATTTTTTGCGGCGACATCTAGTGCATAAATCCAAAAGCATAATTATATTGAACATGTTACTGTTTCTCTATAGTATTTAAACAATGCCTAAATATAGCGACTTTATAGAGACAGTGACGACAATAGGAGCCCAATCACCATGTTGCATCGAAAATTCAAACTAGAAGTACGCAACACACAATACACGTATGACATGTGTTGTATACCCTATGAAAGGCAATCTGTTCTTTGGGTATATCTGTGCTTACAGACTGACGGAAGAACCCTATGGGCCATACCCCGGTATGCCGTCACCTTCTTTACGGACAAACCAAGAGTGTCCTGGCACTCAAGTGCACTCAATCCTCTGAAAATCTCAATGCACAGAGTAATCGTATAGTCAGTTGATTCAATCAATAAATGGCCCAGCTTTATCCAACAAATTTTCAACTCGAGGCATTAAAATTCATATCTTCGAAATCGTTCGGGTTAAATTTTAGGATTGGAAAAAATTCGTGAGATTTTCAAACTTTCAAATTACGCAGTTTTCTTACGTTCGACGCATAATTAGACCGGCGGAACTTTGCACAAATTTGAAAGGCTTAATTAAGTATAAGCGAAAGTTCGACCGAAAACGAATCACGATTTCTTTGTAGGGATCGGTTTTTCCTCCCGCAATCAGTTATCTGATATTAGGTCGGACGGTGCTCGCTCAAATATTAATTTCGTTTGTTTGTGAAGGTAGAGGCATTTATAAGTTCGAAAAGTCAGCGAGGGCATATAATTAAGCGGATTATTTTAAGAATATTAAACAGAAATTATGTTCATTATAAAAATGGCATTTACTTTATACTTATATTCGTAGATTTTTGAACAAAATTGGTGTTTCATTTCCTAAATTTTATTTTAAAAAACTAGCACTTGGGACAGTTTATAAAATTATTTCGTGTCTCTCAAATCGTTATGCAGCGATTGAAACATTTTATGATCTACAGCAAAAAAGTTAAGCCTAAATCGTGCAGTAGGTACAGTCGCTAGGCTTTAAATTTCAGAAAAATATCCATCGCCGAACTTAGAATTTTCTAATCTCCCCTCGTACACTTCCGTCATCTGCTATAAAGAAAAATCCCAGTATTGACTTAGTTTCAAAAGTTGGGACCCAGTAGCCTCGCTCAACTTCTGAAAATTCCAACGAAACAAATTTTGACTAATACATGAAATAAACCTTAGACCCCAATTTGAAAAATCTGATATGAAATCTCTATTCGGGTCGCACAATGGTTTGGAATAAACACACAATCGACAATAACAACAATTTATTCCGAAACACATGAAACAATTAACGCAAAATCTCTACAAGGAAAAAAGTTTAAAAAGCTTCTTTGGACATAATACCCCGCACGCATTCGGTCGATACATTGAATCAAAAATCTTAAAATTACTTACAGTTTTTCTTTAAAATCCAAATAACCCGCTCGTGAAAAGTTAATCCCCTTGGTTATGGTCTTTTCGTTTCATATCTTGCATACGTACGTTTTTGAGATAACGATAGTTTCTTGTGCAATGGTTTCTTATTACCCCTTTGAAAGTACAAAGCACAGGATCCGTGCACAACTTTGATGCTTTTGTAAGGTAGCAATGTGACGTTCTTTTATTTATAGAGTGTGAACGCTGCCTCATATATAAATACATTGGCTATCGATAGATGTCATTACATAACAATAACAAATCATTACGCATAACATTTCCACTTTACGTCCTTATCATTTAACCATTTTTGTATAAACAGAAGATCCCTCTGTTTCACAAGTCACTAGTTGACGTATTCCTGCGATCCTTCACATTTTCAAACCAATTCCTGAAAACGATCCATCTGTGTTCCGCCCATTCATTTCATACTGTAACGAAATACCCATTTTCCGGTGTAAGATCTACCAGATTTAATGACCACCCGGTACATGAACGCACGGAATCGAAACGTTATATAAATTTGGGGCACTTCGGTAGCTTCGGTCTAGCTTCTGGCTGTTTCAATCTGTAGAGACGTTTTAACCTCTGATAAGGAAAACCAGCCGCTGAACAAAATTGTGAAGTTTCTAATTGTCCCCGTAGAGATATGTAAATTATTTTTGTAGCATCCGACAGCCATCGCCATGGGGAAGCAGGGGAAAAATTAATATTATAGGATTTCAGCTCCGTCAATTTGGTGTTGACCGATCTCAGATTCCCTAGGTTAATTTAAAGTGAGGATAGAAACCGGAAAGGTCGCTCGTTGACACATAGATGAACCTGATCAGGTGACCTGTCGGTTGATCCTAAGATTCCGAGACGCGATCGCTGTTACTTGAACTACTGAATCTCGGCCCGACCGTTTATTTGAGTATAATTAACCGTAGTGATTTAATTGTGTTGCAGTTAACCTCGTCTGATTACTGAATGATCGTGTCTAGTGTCAAATGAAGCGCGCTTAATTGGCACGATAATATGTCCCATATTTTTATGATGACCAGAAGTCGAGAAATTAATAATTAAAGTTTTAAGTTTTGAACGTTTCCTTATGAATTCCTCGGGCCGATGTTCTCTTTCCGTATTTTGGGAATTTTATAAAAGAGCTTGTTTTAGGGAGGATCTTTCGATATTTCGTGGCACAGTGCGCATTGTATCTTTAGTAATGTTTCTTATCTACCGTACCGTTTAATTGTTTGAACATCAAGGTAACGTTCCTTCCCGTTAATGATAGAGGGACATTTGCTTTCCTGTATTTTGTTTCCTAGTAGATACCATTAATGATTTACGCTTCCGTTCTCGCTTAGAGAAATTACTGCCGTTTCCGTGTGCCGTAATTTTCTTTTAGCTTATTCGCCAGTGAACGAACGCCCATTTCCTGGAATCGCCATTTCCTACGTCTGGTTACCGGGGAATTCCGTTCTGAAATAGCCGACCTTGACCAGAAGCAAGGTTTTAGAATCTTCTGGTGGCGCTCGAGTTACCGTATATTGCCGCCGTGTCCAACGCTTATATTGTAAATTCAAATTTACATATAATTGTATTTTCTTTTGTTTTAATTAAACTTTATTTTCATAAATTTTATTATTATATTATTACATTTATATTATTAAATAGTTCAAATGACAGCTACCCACCGAAATAAAGCAAAAATATGCCAAGAAGATGCAAACTTTTTGTCATATATTATATGGAGCGATGAGGCAAAATTCATCAAAAACGGGATGTTCAACAGTAATGGTCATTACTGGGCTAAAATATTCCGGATGTATGGAGCTTTAATGTCTTCTGTGCTTTGAAAAACGACCAAGTTTTTTGCTATATCATATATGAAGAGGATCGCTAGGTATCTCTAAATTGTGAATACAGCTGTGGACGACGCGCTTGACAATTTGCCTCTTCAACAACGGATGAAAGTATGGTGCCAGCAAGATGGCGCTCCGGCCCACAATTAACGTAGTTGGAAGAAAGATTGATATTTTGTTTGAAGGTAAGTGGTTTAGCAATAATGATCCACACATGTTTCCAGAATTCTTAAAAATCTCAAAATATGCGAAGGTATTTTGGAAATTTTTTTTAAAGGGGCCACTTCTTATCGCTCGATATGACTGTACGTTTGGCATAGGTAAGTAAATTCATGTCATCCGTGATGAGACGTTTCAAGTATCCGTCACGAGACGCTTCAAGCATAATAGTATTACAGTGATATTCATGTAGAAGTAGACATAGGGATTTTATATGTCCACTCTCAAATGATAAAAAGTCTTCTGCAGGACGCCTAATTTTATGCAACCAAAATAACTTCTTGAAACAAATAATGATCTCGCTGTCATATTAATTATTAATTTGAATGCTTTGGCTTCACAGAAAACACAACATTTTCTTTAGTTGAATACATCGCGCACGAACGAAAATTAGAATACAGAAGCCAAAGCGATAATATTTAAATTAATTAATATGACAGGCAGATCTTTATTTGCAGGTAGTTATTTTGGTTGCATAAAGTTAGGCGTCCTTCAGAAGACTTTTTATCATTTAAAGGTAGACATAGGAAATTCCTATAGGAAATCTCTGTTTACTTCTACATGAATATCACTGTATATTTACTTGTATTATTTATCCTGTTTGAAATGGATTAATATACACATTTAAAGCGTATTTAATCTCGTATTTAATGGTTTCGGAGTTAATATTGAGTTTACAATTTTTGTTAATTATACGTATTAGTTTGTCGCATTTATAACAGTATAAGCGATTAAAAAAATGGTGGTCCGATAACACAGCTGGTAAAATAAGAGTTTTTATTTGGATTTTTAATTTTGTACACTTAATTGGATTCTCCCAAATCGAGAACGTTTGCCATTTAAATTTATCCCACTCTTTATGGAATAAATATGGTAGATTTTATGTCACGTACCTACGTTGATTAGAAATTATAAAAGCAATGATAGCTTACAAGAATTATATTGATATACTGTCTGTGTAGCGTTTTAAATTGCCACTGATTTCTGCACATAAATAAGTCTACCAATACCTAAATTTTTAATCCATAGTGGCAGATAAGTAAATAACTGCGATAATTCATTTCAGAATAGAAAGGGGCACGGACATTAATATAGGAGGGTATAAACAGTACTAAAGCCATCTAGTACATCCATTATTAAGGATTAATTATGAGAGAAGTTGTTTATTGGGGAAATTATTAGTATTGTAAACTATCCCCCGATTATGCAACGCTATATCACTATGTAGGTATTTAATTAAAATGTGGCGAGCGCGATGGAATTTTGATATTACCGTTCTGCATTTTGTTTATTGCACAAATTCAGAGGTTAAATGAATGGCTTCGAAGCATATTTATTACCTTTCACCCCACTGTCGTTAAATTATTATCACAATTATATTTGATTTGCGTTTAATCCTGATTCTAGTGTTAAGAAACGCAATTGGTTAATGGTTTCGATACTATCTTAATCATGGTTTAAACAAACGATGGTGCCAATCCAGTACCTTTATACTCGAAGTAAAAACCGGATTTTTGTGCAAATGGACTTTAATAAATCTAAAAGAAATACTATACTGAGGATGTCATGTAATTAATGTTAAACTGTTCTGTTTGTGTTGTTCACATAGGTGTCCTACTAGAAGCTGAAACTTCTAACCAATTGTAGTCCAGGCTAAATAGCTCCAAAATAATTTATTTAAAAAAAAAATTAGTTACCGGACGAAACCGGGATTTTCAGGCAGGTGAAATGAATAGAAATTGGGAAAAAATAATTAAAACAGCTGAATTTTTCCGCGGCGCGGGTTAAATCACGGGAGTTGAAAGGGGTGGAAAGTGGTGTTTTGCAAATTGTGGCAAAACATGTTAGACGAAAATGTTAAATGTAAAAGTTATAGAGATTAAAAAAATGAGCAACTTTTGTATCTGCACTATTTTCACATAACCTCCAATTTTCCTAGAAAAACCGGAAAAACTGTTTTTTTTCGTTTTTTTATTCTTATTTTTGCGAAAAAAAGACGTAGGGGTTTGAAATTTGGAGGAAACATAGCTTGTTTTTGTACCTGTAAAGTTGAACCGTTTCTAAGATCTCACGATTTCTGAACAGAATCACTTCTTTTTCAAGGATATGAAAAATCTATTTTTTTTCATCGTACAGAGGTGCGCGGGGTAGGTTTTCGTAACGACTTACATTTTAATAATCAAAAATAAAAAATATTATTCCAATAGAAAATTTTTAAGAAAAGCGGCAAAAACGGGGGGAACAGTTTTAAGATACACAGTTTTTGACAGTAGGTAAATAGGCTTTTTTGCAAATAAATTAACGTGTTAGATCCGCGCTAATAAAATGTACAAGTGGCAAAGTATGCAAAGTTGCTTTAAATATGTTTGAGTCGGACACACATTTTGTATTATCAGCGCCAGGTTAAAATTATTCAAATTCAAGAGATACTCCCTCGGATTGTCTCAAATCAGCAGCGTTGAACACTTCCTCCCAAAGAATTATTTAACACATTTTTAATTAACATCTAACATAATCCCGGCTACGAACACAAAAATTTATCATGAAAACTCATACCCTAGGTCGTAATTCGGACTCGAGTAAACACACAGCTGATCAGTTACACACTACATAAAGTTATTCGACAAAAATCAATTAACAATGCAGTAAGAAAGAAAAGCACTCTGGACCTGCAGCCAATATACCACGCAAATGCGATCGATTGAAACAATTTAAGTTCTAATTGCCTTACGGCCAGTTGCACAAAAAAAATAATCCAGGATTATTGTTTAATCCGGTATTAAGACATTTGATTGATTTTATATTACAGTAGGCAGCCAATCAAATGTCAAAATTCTGGTTTAATCTCACATTTGGCAAATAATGTAGGATTTTGATTATAATTCGCTTTCCTGCAACCGGCCGTTAAAGAGTTAATAATCCTGACATCCTATCATAACCTCTTTTCTTTAACAGACACACAAGAACACAAACACCACCAAGCTTCGGAGTTTTTATTTCTGTACTTTCAATTGCTTCTTGTTGTAATGTAAAATGTAAAAGTGGCTTTCTGGTGGTGGATAACTTCCCTTTATTGGGTACTTGGAAAAATCTTAAAAAACGGCTTCTCTTATGCGATTACTGCTCGATAGACAAAACACTCAAAGTACTTCTCCGTATACGTGACAGAACGCTTGAGCTTAACTCGAACTAGAACATTCACTTTAATAACGATTTAAAATCTCTTAGAACCCATTTCTTTTACAAAAGCATTACAACTACCAACACTGACTGTCTTTCACCAAAAAGCCCAGTTTAACGTCTTTCTCTCCTATTTAACACATTCTTCTCCCCTTATATTCCTTCAACAATCAAAATCCCTTTACTGCGCGTCTTCGATAAACTAACACTTGTGTGTACTGCAACGAAAGCCTGTTTATCTTCAAAATAATTCGCTTTTGCGAAGGGATAAGCAACTCCGTATTACAAAACCGGATTTAAGTGTGATAAACTGTTCAAATTTCATGCAAAAAAATCGGAATAGAAAGCCGCCGCATCATGGACTTCTCTGATTACAAAGGATACACATATTTATCGAAAAAACTGAAATGACCAAGAGCCTTTACTGACATCTTGTTAATGAAATTGATCACATTTATGCAAAACACGGTATGATATTGTACTACCAAAGCAACCCTTACATGACCGTTGATGAAAAATCCCCAAACAATCCCTACGACTTTTAACTTTTCTTTAATCTTTGCAGGTGCGTAGAAAAGTTTATCCGCAGCCGACAAAGTGTCTTTTCCTATTCTTATCTCTTTCCAAACGTTTCGTCGGTTGAAACTTTGGCGTATAAATAAAAGTATGTAGTCAGTCCCTGGATTACTTTGGCATTCCATTAGTTCAACCTCAAATAATATGTAATCGATCGCGAACAAACTTCTTGCTTTATATCGCCCGCTTCATTTTTATGAATTTCCCTGGTCCCGCCGCCGGGCAGAGAAATTAAATTTGATTTAGATGAAACGGAAATTAATTCGCGCAACAAGTTTCGAACTGCAATCTTTTCGAGTAACTTTTTGTACTTCTTTTAATTAAAAAGTCGTCGATATATCGGTTTTTCCATAAACAAAATTAACTTTTCTCTCATAAATTATTCAACCGTAGCAGCGTTTATTGTAATAAATTGCGGAATTAGTCCACGCATAAATTTTCGTTAGATGTTTGACATACAGACTGTCGCGAATCGAAATGGATCGGGTGGACAACTTTATTATTGAAGGTAGAGAGGTTAAATGAGCAAAATGTTGTGTGCTGTACACTTCGCTTAGAAAATTGGAAAAATGTAGCTCGATTAAAAGTTATTTTTAAAAAAAAGCTCCGGTAATTATAAAAGTTATGAAAAAAAGTTTCTCATTCACATAGGGGATGCCCAGATTTGATACGAGACCCTAAATGAAAAAATTAAAAATTTTGAAACGTTTGGGAGATTTTAAGGATTGGTGCGAATTTGTAGTAAAATACAACAGGAACCTCGGTAGTAGGGAAAAATATTTGATCGGACACTATTTAAACATTAAGACACAGTGATAGAGGATTTGGCTTTAATTGGTAAATTAGCACCCCATTTCAAAGATAAAATTTGTTTGAAAGTACTTAAAGAGAATATTAGGACATTTTGAAAAAGTACGATTTAATTATCAGATGAGGTAAGGGACGGTACTTATGGCCACAGCCCAATTGACGAATATCTTTATTGTTATAATGTACCCATTTTATACAATTTGTTTTTAATTAAATTTACAGCGCTTCTAAAAAAGAAAATCTGCGTATGCAGTTTTGCAAATGGAATTTGCTTATAACGTGCGTTGCAAACTGTTACAATTGCTTCATGGCCTATACACGCAAATAAATTACGAAATATTAATCTAAACACCTATGTATAAATTTTGAGACTAAATCTTGTTTAAACATCAATAAAGCAAACGATATATTATCTGCATTTGACAGTAGCTGAGATATTCAATTTGGCACTGGATCTGGTTCCGAAATTCTATTGTCATAAATCTGCCTAAAATTAGTTTCTGATATATCAACACCACATTATTTATTGGATGCAAAAACAAAGTGTTTGAGTAACGCCGGTATCCAGTTTTGCGTCAGTCAATTTTTTCACAATACTGTAACAATCCTTCTAGAACATTCTCGAGGCGCCACCAAGTCATTACCGGTGATAAAAAATGAAGGTGGATGTGAATCTTTCTATGCAATATAATATGCCTTATAGATTTTTCGAAGAAGTTTATTGTTTGCTATATGTAAGCAAATATTGTGAATAGTTAATTTGTCTGTATCCTATTATAACTTACGTGTGTGGTTTTCAAGTATTATCTGTATTTTGTATTATGGTGTGTTAACTGTTTTTGCTGTATGATTTTAGTTACTTGTTCGTGTCGATGTTTGTATTCTGTTGCCGATATTATGTTTTGAATTGTTTCTGACGTTTATGAAAAGTATCGACAAGAATCATGTGTCATTCTATTGTCTATTATAATTGCGTGTGTTAATGACCTGGTCTGGTATTGTTTATATGGCCCTTTCAGGCTGTAAGACAATATCACATTCAGATAACCAAGTCTGTGTTGCCGTAGAATGACACAAGCATTAACTCAGGGGGTGAGAGAAAACTTTTAAAAATTGTGAAACTTTCTAGGACCACAACAATGGTGATTACCTAATCAAATTTAGGAATTCTAGACGTCCGTGACAATTTACGCACAACATCCTACACAATAAAATGTCAAATATGAATTATTTAAACCTTATTGGCATCCCTTTCGAGGGTTAGAATGTTAGTTATGGTTCGCACTTGCATTTTTTACTACCCTACCTAAAACCGCAACCTTGCAAATTTATTTACGATGCTGATTTATATATAATTCAATACATTTTACGGATTCGTATATTTTCCAGGGAGAACCTGTCTTCACATCCCATTTTCAGTTGTAAATCGGTTTATTGCAGTTTCCTTTGAAAATTTTATCAAACAATGACGGGTATACGTTTCCCGTAGAATTATTCCAGAAATTGCAGATATTTTCTGTAGGGAGACGTAATGTTCGGTACTAAATTTCGACGTAAAAAAAATTTGAATTATTTCTTTAAACGCGAGTGTAAAAGTGCTCTTTTTATGACGGATTAATAAAATTTAACGCAGAACGGATGAGAGTCGTGAAATAACTTCGCTTTGATAAAATTACGGTAATTACATTAAGATTACGGAGTCGAAACAGCTTCTTTTATACATCGTTTTAGGTTAAATTGCTTATTCTATCCAATTAGTGAAAAATGGTGCGCGCACTTTTCGGCTTTTAAGGAAATTATTTCACTCTATAATCGTTCGCTTTTAACGCGAAGATGGTTACCTGAATCGAATTTAGCGGGTATTCTCATATAATTTCACGGATAAATAGAAAAACATTGAAAGGTGAATTGCTCAATATACGGGTTGGTACGTCCAATAATACTGTTTGTTTCAATCTGCTGATTCACCTTTTTTAGAGTTTGGGGATTTGTTTTGTAAGCTCCTATCTACACACCACCCGACTAGTTTTATTGCCACTGGTAGTAATTTAATTGTATAAATGTAGAGTGGTTCGAAGTAAAATGTCCCAAATCAATTAATGCTCTTCGACAGAGCAATTCAAAGTTTCTTTCAGACTAAAGAGGCTAGTGCATTTATTTACTTATTATATATTTATGTTTATTGTAAATGAGAGAACTGTTCCCACTTTTCACAATGTAATCAGCGATGAGGTAATTAACGACAATGAATTACTAACAAATGACGTTTAACTTTACAAGAAAATTGACCCTGGAAGAGGAATTATCCAATAATTATGAACTTGCGTCATTACAAAGTGAATAACTTATTCTAAGTGACCCATTTATCCAATTTCTTATCTTCATTCCAAGCCCTGTAATAACAAGTTAGCTTTGATTTGCATTTGCGTGCGCATTCTACACAAAAGTTCAGTCGTCTGGCAGATCAGATGACTAATAACTAATAAGAAACGGATGTTGCCAATACTTATAATTAGCGTGGACGTAAAGTTGAAACACGAATCTGTTACTCACAAAATACAATTTGAACATGAAAATGCCGTTCATTTAAGCGTTTTATTTACTAGATTATTCAATAATAAATTCAACGTAAATCTTTCCTACCTTTAAATTCACGGGCATGAATGCAATGTAACACTAAAAAAGAGGAATTTATCTTATTGGTTAATTCGATCACAGGATAGTGTTATGTTAGGGTTCTCTAAAGTTCCTTGCTTTTGGAACTCATTTTTTTTCAGCAACTGTTACACAAAAAGCTGCGTCATGGCAATGTCTGTCATTCACAGATCTGATATCCAAAGTTCGTTAACTGCTAACAAACAAGGGCGACGTCAGGGTTCAAGTTACATCGTAAGTTAATGAATACAATCGGCGTTTATGTTTATTTCCCACAGCGGGTGAAATTTTACGTTGATGACTTAATTCACAATTTTTCACGCGTTTTTTATCCATATTAGTTGATTTCGAACATAAATAAAATAAATAAAATAAATAAAATAAATAAAATAAATAAAATAAATAAAATAAATTAAATAAATAAAATAAATAAAATAAATAAAATAAATAAAATAAATAAAATAAATAAAATAAATAAAATAAATAAAATAAATAAAATAAATAAAATAAATAAATACATAAATAAATAAAAATCACTTACGGTAAGACGAAGTAATAGCGTACCAAAGAAAAATTTGTATGTAAGCAATGCGGAAGCAGAAACTTCGCTGAGGGCAAAGAAATACAACTCGTAGGCAAGATAAACTTAAATAAGAATGGATAGAATTCGAAATACCATGGAAAGCACCTGTACGACCTCGGGCGGCAAAACAAAGAACTGCTGTAATAAGAAATCTATAACAGCAACAATAAGGAACGAAGGTAATGAGAAGTCTACTACAGAACTTACATCTTAAACTACTGGATTACCTAAGTGTATACCTAGATCGAGACCTAGATGGTGTAAGAATTTAAATAAGAGCACAAATCGAAGGTTACTTAAACGGTATTTAAATCAGGAATTTTAATAGGTAGGAAAATAACGTTGCAAATGAATCGGCGAATCAGTAGTAAAGTATCAATATAAAAGAGGCTGTAAATTAACAATTAAAGTTATAATAACGGTGCGGGTTCTACAAGTATAAACTATAGACTTGTTAAGGAGTGTAACGAAGTAAAACAAGGCCACGCATCGTAGATACTTCAACCGGAGTGCTTAACCCCAATAATTAAGAACAGAATTTTATGATAAATCGGAAATTATCCAGTATTGTTTTAAAATTGCAGCGCATTGTTCCTTTTTTTGCTTGCGGTTTGTTTCCAATACAAAATGTACCAAGGTCTGGTAAAATGCAGCGCATAGGGTTTGCTGACATTGAATCTGTTGCGAGTATATTTCATATGAGTAATATTGGGAAATGTTAGGGTGTAATTTCACATGGAATTTTACATGGAATAATAAAATTGTTTTTAAATTTTATCACGTGTGTTTAGGAACCCAGTAAATTTAGAACCTCTTGTAATTTGAGTAAAGCAAGTGCGTGATTAACTGTTTGTGAAAATAAATGCAGTTCAATTTTGTTTGTAAATCTAGTTTTTGTGTACTTTTGAAGACACCTTCAGTAACGCATAGGGGGTGGACTTAATATGGAATTTACTAGTATACTGTGACTTAAATTTTACCCACTCTTAACTAACACATTTTACCAGTGTGGAGATATCGTTGGTCACACCATGCCCTCATAAACAAAGCTCGACTCACCTGAAATAAAAGAAAAAAATTATAAATGAAAACCTTCGTTGTTCGTGCAGTGTCTTAAGTTCAAGACAGGGGAATAATTTAGTTTCGCAAATGAAAAGCTTTAGATACCAGTTATAACAATAAATTACAAGAAATCAATTGCGCATAAATGTACCATGTATTTGACTGACTCTGTAATATCCTCAATAGGCTTGATCATTTTTTTTTTTTTTTGGGTTGGATCCATCGTTCCTCGAAATGGGGGTTGAAATATATTGTGTGATCAAAACTCTCTAAACCTTCCCCATATAGTTTTTATTCGTTGAAGTTTTTAAAAATAAAAGCGACTATAGTTTCGGCGTACTGCCATCATCAGGCGATGTGAAATTTAACAGGAAAACGGTAAGTTACAAACTTCAACGAATAAAAACTATATGGGGAAGGTTTAGAGAGTTTTGATCACACAATATAGGTTTGATCAATAAAGAAAGCTCGAGAAATTTCGCACTGTCCTCTTATTCCTACTGAACTTTCGTATTTAATTATCGTTTGCATATAGAAAATTGTATTTTCCTCTTTCCGGCTTTTTATTTATTTTTAGAGCAAATTTCCTGGCTTGAGTTGGGTTGAGCAATCTAGTTTGTTCCAAAGGCTTAACGTTGGTTCTTATCTTGCTCCTAGTTGTTCAGGATAGATGAGAAAAACTTTTGTGAGGGTGGTTCTGTCTGCTTTTGACCCCTATGGGGTTCGAAAAGTGAAAAGGTTCTACACAGTCTGGTTGGAAACTGCTGAGAAGCGATGAAAAAGCTTTGGACCCGGTTTTTAGAATGTTGGGTCAGTACAGCTTTTGGGGCAGCTGGAATCCAGCACTCACCCGAAAGTATTAGATCAATAGTAACATCTGTATTCTGTAAGATGGGAGAAGAATATGTCTTTGGACTCCATTTAATACTTCGACATCGATGTTGAGACTGAAACTAAATAAAATTCATTTTGCTTATACAGCAAACAAAAAGTAGTCTTGAATCAGAATATTCGCCTTAATTTCTTATCGCCGGTGACTAACCATTCATCGACTTGATGGCGCCTTGATATCGCTCTAGAAAATTCGCTACAAAGTTAATAAAGCAGAGCAACTGCTAAAAACATAAGCTGCTTCTTTAAAATTGATTAACTCGATTGCTTCTGATGTGACTGGCGAAAGACTTATAAAGCAAGTCATAACTGGTGTTAATGTGAATATATGTTGTTGGTTTTAGAGTAAAGACCTTTCAAATGATCAGTATTTCCTTCAACCCCTATTATTTGCATATTAATGAATAATACTACCAGTTCACGCTCAGTAATGGAAAATAACGATGTTAACCTCAATAGCTGGCGAGTGTGTGGATGCATAATGAAACTAATTTAATTGTCATTAGTGGTAAAGTAAGATTGAAATTATGGAAGACGTGGGACGTCATTAAATTATAGTACGCACTAGGGGGGTATTTGGGGAAATTACAAAATAAGTTTATTTTTCTTTCATATACGTACTAATCGGTCCGTTGTGAAACGCTCTCGTTATTCCTAACCTCAATAACGCTGATTGCTACCGCGAATCCTAATGTACGAACCGCGTTATTTCGTCATTCAATGATGATAAATTGAATTTACGACTTTCCTTCCGTATTTCGGAAATAGGTGAACATAGCCTCGTTCGCCGTTACTGAAATACAGTTGAGTGTTATTAATTAGTGGATATTGTTTGACAGTTCTCGTGGCTTTATCGTTATGTTTACCAGAACAATCCGACAATCACTTCGTGCTAAATATTATAGGATGTCTAAAGTTTATACTTAATGACAACGGTTGAAATGTTTATTAGACACGAATTGTGTTTGTGACGTAACGGAGGAAACAAAATGTACTCACTGAAACAATTATTAGAATTGAACAAGAAATTGATCTTTATTATCTTTATCACTTAACTCTCCAAACAAATCATACTGTTGCATTTCACAACAAATCCGGTTGGCTGTTTGTTCCAGAATCTGGAGGTACGATCAAGAAAAGAAATCCACTGAAGATGCATGTAAACTGAACTAATCAGAACAGTGGGTTATTGTGATGCTTTTGAATTGTTTTAATTGTAAAAGGTAGATGTCTCCACAATCAAGAAAAATAAGTGCTTCCCTATTTACTATTGAATCTATATATCTGTTATCTCGATTTTTTGTATACATAATTTTGGAACCTTTCCAAAGCAACGTTTGTGATTCATTTGGCACACAAGAAAGATAAATATTCTCCCTTTCATGGCCTACTCAGCCGAAGATGAAATTACATTTTATTAAGATTACGCAAAAAACTACGTAGGCGTCCCAGATGAATGCAACAATACGGTTAAGGAAATTAAATATTGAAGTAAAAACAAAATTGGGAAGGTCTACATCTGTTAATTTTTGCTTGTACCGGTCAAATGACCGTAGGATCATACTTGGAATTGAATTGTAATTTTGGTACTGCAATAGGATATCAACTTTCGCCCTAGCGATCTCTGAACGAATTTTCTCGTCAGCCGACGCGGTTACTCAACATCAGAATCTCTTAGCAGTATGGTTAACGCTCACGTAGCCCCAAAACCGAATGCCCCAAAAAAAATCTCTCTCTAAGTTAATCCCTACCTATCTTGTGAATTAATTTTTTAATTAAATTTCAAAACTACATCTAATGATTAAGTGAACTGTTTCTTTAGGAGCTAACCGAAATCTATTTCCCCCACCCCCCCTCGGATATCCACAAGTTAGGCTATTCCTTCAAGAGCCATGCAAAAGGTTTGAGCACCCAAAAGAAATTAAGATAGGAAATATCTAATATTATTGCCGAATGTTGGAACCCACGATTTCCCTAACATATTATGAAGTCCACACGCTATAGAATTTTAATCTGCAGAAAGAAACTTAAAATTTAAACTACGACCTCCACACAAATCTAAATTTACTAAAATTTTGAATCTATCAGCTTACGCTTCAACTACCCTGTATACTCTCAATCTATCAAACTTATAGCAATGCGTACTCCAAACAAAATTTAACCACAAATAAAATTGAGAAAAATCAACCCGCATTATAAAGCTCCTGTTACAGAACCAAATGATAACGTCGATTCTCATTTATTTCCTAAATTTGTTTGTTTTTAAATATAAGCTACTCAAAGGTTGAAACTGTTAATCAATATCATACTTTTGGAGTGCGGTCAATGCTAATCAGAATTTCAAAAGGTTGTAAATCGGGTTCCCATTAATTTGTATCACTTTTTTCTTTCCATGTAACAATTACCCGTTACGCCATCTTTATATTTTCTCTGCAAGTTCGTGTAAGTTAAACCCTTGCTATAGAGTTTATTTCATAGTTTGTTATTCTACCGCTAGAGGTCACGCACAGTACCATTACTATAGACCATAGATTGCTTGCTATTTCGTTGTTAGTTTTTGACTTACAAAATGATAAATCGGGCTTTGACCAACCATACTCCGGGTCAGTGCTCCAAAATGGCGGGAATCTGTGGGCGACGTTACCAATTGCCGCTACCTCTTCACCGGTAGGCTCGACTGTGTCACCGGTCAGCATATTTTTGAACGGACTCATGACACTTACGTACACGTAAATTCCGAAAACCGTTATTGTCGATTTGATTAAACCCGTGAACAGAACCGCGGGTCACCGATGTTATCGTTGTTTCGTTTATTACTTATAAACGAAATACAAAAGTGGGGCGGTTTTGATCACCGACAACTTCACTCTCTCGTCTCAGGGGAGCCATCTTGATTTCTATTTTTTTTTCCATAAAGGCTACGCCCGAATAACAGCCTCGATAGCCTAGTGCCGCCATCTAGCGTTATCCTCTTTAAATATTGGCGGAGGTTCCTACAAAAGGTTATATGACGCATAATCTAATAAACCACTACTACCACTGCAATAGAAATGTGGGGAACGCCAACAACACCTTGCCGGATATGGAGTTTCTGGCATACGGATTCTGCATTGGGCACTACTTATTCCACCAATGTAGTCATTATAGTGGAGTGATAAGAGCATTTAGGAATCCAGCGTCGTGCAGATAACTAACTGAGTCGAATCATACTTTTACTAAAATGGTAAAAAATTCAATACTATGATCGGTCCAATGGTAATCATCTTATATAAGTAGATGCGCATTAACTCGATCCGTTCCCCGATTTGGGATAGAAAATGGTAACACACGAACAACAATCCAATTTGTTTCAAGTAGACGGAACTAATTTGTACGGGTATACCATGTTTCTCATTTTTTACTATAATTAATTTTGCGTAAACTGCAATTTATGTTTCAAACAATTACTTTACAAAGGCTGCTGTTTTACCAATATGATATAGAAATCATCTAACAGATTCGTTGAATGTCTTTGTCACCACTTAATCTTTGGGATATCATTTTACACCTTACCACGTTTACCCGTACGTAATTTCGAGTGATGTAATTGAATATTCAGCATTTAAATCCCAGGATTGAAGCCTTGGTGGATAAAACTGCACCTAAACAAGCTGAAAAATGTTTCATCAAATCGTAAGCCAACACTAAACAATTGATTGCTGGGAAAACAAACAAGGCAACATCTCTATGCTGTAATTTAGTACACAATTGAACCGAACTATATCGAGTTGCATACAGAACATATGCTAACTTTGCGTGTTTATTCATTCCGAATAAACCGACGTTGTATGAATAGCTGATCTGAGATGAGTTATCGGAACGAACACAAAAAACAAGCTAACTGACGTATGCAAATTTAAAACTCAACAGAAGTTGGGATCGTTTAAATAAACGTATAAACGATACCAATAATTTATTGCGGAGCAAACAGAAATAGCATTCCGCCATTGTTTAACCCGGAAAACTTAAACCAATCAATCGAAGTACTTACATAATAAAACAAACCAGGACGCACGCATGATTTATGTGATTAATGTACTTACAATCAATTCAGGTGCACACTAACGTGTAAAAGTAAAGGCGTGCGTGCTTCTGTCAAATTTGCTATCGCCCAATTAGCATAATTCGGTGTGTCCTAGTTGACCCGTGAAATATTCTGACAGTCACGGGCTTTGTCTTGATATTTCAGGAAAACTACATTTAATATG
Organism: Photinus pyralis; assembly: GCF_008802855.1. Lineage (NCBI taxonomy): Eukaryota > Metazoa > Arthropoda > Insecta > Coleoptera > Lampyridae > Photinus > Photinus pyralis. The sequence continues at coordinate 8,568,360 of NW_022170596.1, forward strand.
GCCTAGACTACATATTTAACTCACTTTTTTATAAACCAAATATGGCTAATCTAATAGTAAAGAACAGGAAGCATCGTACTTTCAATTAATTAGTTAATCGAAAAGTGTCCACAAGACATGTACTTACGCCAACTTTGTAAGAGATCTTTTAAGTACCTAATCTTCAACCAGTTAACTAATATTTCCCTTCAGCCCATTAGGTAATTAACCCTCGGAAAAACAACAAACAGTTCCTTTCGTTTTCGTGTAATTCCTTAATGCTTAACGATTTTCGCTTTCATTCGTTAAGTCAGCTCGGATGGGTTACAAAGACTAAGGAAAACGAATTTTCGTTCATCTAATTACTTACCGTAAAAGTTTAATGAGCTGTAGTTAATGAGCACATTTCCGTTCGATACTGCGATACTGAAAACTACCTTTGATCCAAATAATTTTCGATACGCAGATTTTGAGTGCGCAAAGTTGAAACCATACACGAGAAATAATGTCATTAATACTTTTGAAATGCAACGATGTTCTAAACTAAGTGATTTCCCGGATTTAGGAAATTTAGCTTTTCAATGACAACGAAATGCAAGTCGAAAAACCTCAAGTTTTAGAAGACCATGTAGAAAACTACAAGTTGGACAGCATTCCAAAAAGTCTTGAGGAATTTTGACCAATTGCCGTTGCAATTATTTGTTGCCAAACTAATCTTTAATCATTCACCAGGAAACGAAAACAAGCAGCATAGTGACAAATGTGGTTGGCAACTTTCCGTCCATAAGAAAGGATTCACACTTGCAGGTCGATGCACCCAAAACAAATGAACACCCCTTCGGGTTCAGACTCTTTTACCGCTCTCCCAACAAATGTAATATAGACAAAGCGCGAACACCAAGGTACATTAAACGAATGATATAAAGCTACGTTATCGGAAAAAAGGTGATGGTTAGATTGTCGCAGGAGCCAACCACGTGATGGTATAGAATGGGAGACTACCTCAGGGGTCGATGATTTAGAATGTAGCGTACTTCCGCGAAGATGTTAATAACGGGCGATCAAAAATGAGTTGCTATCGAGTCGCCTTTGGAAGTTCAAGTTAAATACGATTTCCCATGTAAACAAAAATTCCAAAGGTGACTCGACAGCAACTCATTTTTGATCGCACAGTATTCAACAACTAACTTGGTAAACAAACTGCGGTAGTATAGGGTGGGGGTGAAACAGAACCTCAGACCCTTTAACAAAAATCGAAGCCCTATGATTTATGTAAGAGGTGTTGTAAAATTCCTCGGTTAGATGTCGCCTGCTGCCGTCCCCATCCATTGAAATTGAAATCCCTCTTTGTTTGAGCCCATCCTTTTCCCCTATAAAAGAATGAATTTGTTTCACCGTCCAGAGAGTACACCAGACAACAAACATCCCTGTGTACCAGAAATTCATTTCCCGATATAATCCAAAGCCGAGTTTATTCTCAGTCAGAAACTTCCTCCTGTATGTTCCAGACAAGAAACTTGTTCCTCTGTATATTACAAACCCGGGAATTATCCACACACGATGCTACCTTAAGTTATATAATAATATTGCCTTTATTGGAGGAAATAGAAAAAAAATAACCGAAGGACTTCCAAGCAAGGGCGAAGTTCAGTGCTGCAGAAAAAACTGCTTCCCGTTCTTACACTTAACCTTAGAAATTATTCCGATACCTAGTATAGACATATTCTATTTGGTATGAATACTAATTAGAATAAGTAAATTAAAATAAATAAAAAAGGATGAATGTGAACTAAATCATAAATGTAACAAACAAAAAAAACAACATTTGAAGTTTAGGCACGTGACCGATTTTCAAGCAGGAATAGCTTACACTTGAATGAAATTAAATAAAGTTTTTTAAGGTTTTCGGGTAAGTTATTGTAAATATTCGCAATGCAATAAGAAAAGGAACGTTTAAAAAATTGAGTAGCATGTGTTGGCGGTGTTAATAGCCCCTTAAACCTTAAATTCAGATTATGGACATCCGTCCTAAAGGTGATCTTTTCATACAGATAAGATGGCGGCCTGTTGATTATAATATTATAGAATACCGTGGCAGCATGCAAAAACCTCCGATTTTTCATATTAAGCCATTTTAATTCCTTTAATTTGTGACTAATTGGTTTAAATTTCCTGACTCCAAATATAAGTGTTAGACAGGAATTTTGCAGCAATTATATCTTTCTTATATCTGCTGAGTCAAGGAAGGGGCCATAGACAGTATCACAATAATTTAGACCAGACAGCACCATGGCGTTAGAGTAGCTTTCTGCATACGAGTAAGCAAGTGTCTAGTGCGGTAAATAATCTTCAAACCCGCATAGATCAAAGATTTACCCTCCTAATGTACTCCTAAGTGTCTAACCTTTGTTTAACCGTTCTCCCTATCTATCCAAGGTCGCAACCTGTGATGTCTACATGAAAGGCCATGACAGACCTCTTGGCGAGAAGTGTGTGCCCCTGCCTTTAAGTCCCGCTAATTAATGACATTAGGTTTCCTTTCATTATCGTGGCTAAATGGGCACTGATCCCGAGAAAAGCCAAAAAACAAAAAAACAAAAAAAACAAAAACCCGCATAACCACGTTGTATTCTTCGGGATATATGATTTTTAAACCGCAGATTTGAGTCTACCACTAACCCCAAATTGTTTACACAATCTTCTATGGATATTGCCTTTCCACCTATGGCTATTTGTACGTTACCCTTCGCTTCTAATCTATGTTTATCCTTGCCAAAGAGAATCGCGTGTGTTTTGATCGAATTAAGGAAGAGCCCATGATCCTTCGAAACATTAGCAATACGCGTTAGATCTTCATTAATTCTATGGCATACTAACTGTACTTCCGATGGGTCGAAAGAGTAGTATAACTGCGTATCATCCGCATAGAAATGAGAAGTACAATGCTTTAGTGCAAGGGGAAACGTTGAAATATATGAATGTAGATGTTGAACAAGATTGGACCCAATACGGAGCTCTCTCCCCACACCTTATACAGACCGTCCTTTGACCTAATACAATCTCACGATATAAAAATAATAAATAAAAATAGGACGTTTATACGTACAATTTTAGATACTTATAGATAGATACATACTTTATTTTTACGTTCACCATTTGGATATACACATAAACATACAAAAATAAGAAATTTGACAAAAAATAACAAATTTCTTTCACTACAATCACGAGACTAAAAAGTAACTTTAAATTGAAAATATTTCACGCCCGTTACAGTACCCCCTCCTGTTTTTGAACCAACTTGTAACGCGTTTCTTTGATTTAAACTCCAAATGTGTTATATTATAAATCCGTTTACCTTAGAGGCAAGTTGTTTCTGTGGTAGAGTTGTTATAGTTTAGTTCTTTATTTTTCCACTAGAGATCAACCGAGTGAACTTTTCCCTCTTCCTCTTTCTTTAATCCTTCCACGTGCGCGTTGCTTGTTTGTTCCTTTAGGAAACATTCTGCTTTCATAGTGTGAATTTTTTTAATACGCCACTACTTTACTTGACTTATAATTACCTCAAAAGGGCTTTTTGAATTAGGTATTATAAAAGTTCCCTGGAGCGAATTATTACCTTCCATTGAGTGTTAATTACAGTTTGTAGTATTCGAGTACTCGAGTGTCGAACGTTAGACACGCAATGTTCGTGTGCCGCCTATTCACTATCCATCTCGTTCTTTTGTTTGTGCTTTTTTTTATCTGTTAACATTTGAAATGTTTCTGTTTTCGTCGAGGTTTTCGTATATGGGTACAAAATTATGAGTTTCATTCAAGGTCAAAAGACAATGATGTCGCATCAAGCGACTACTGTACCGTACTCGGCCGTGATCGGTAGGTTAAGCAAAAGTCGCGGATACTGTCGATACGCTACATGCTTAATTTAGTTGTCAAATGTTTTGTTAATTCCAAAATCCTCGCACATCTGCTTTTTGATAGTATTACGAGCATGTTGCGACACGTATTTTCCAGAAGGTTGACATTGCAACACGAGCGAGCTTGCGAGCGAGTGCAGCACGGGGTTCGGGTGAATAAAAATTATTTGTTTTACATATGGCGTTATAATGCTTCCGATGGTTGCTGGTCTCCGAAATCTGTGAGTTTTTTTTTTAACTGAACGTAATCACCTTGTGGCTTACCTATGACACAAACTCTTACCATCCTACTTTTTTTACCGGCAGTCAATTTTAATCAACTTTCTTGACCGTGCAACAAGATGCTGGCATGGTCTAATGCGTAATCGACGGTATAGCCTTATCTCCTTATCTCACGACTTCCTGTCACCTACGAGCTTACACACATCCATCCAGAACCGCACTATTCGCTCAAAAAATTGAACAAAAAATAAAAAATTTAAGCATGCTCGCGGGCCCCCGTTACACAGTTGACATCCTCGAATTTTCGGATATCTTGCCTATCACTGTGTACAATGAATTTCTACGAAACAATTGCAACGAAATGTGAGAATCCCGTGTCTTTACTAACAAAAATGTTTAAATGAAATTCTTGCAATTATATAACTAGATTTCAATACTACTTTTATTAGAATTGCGGAAAGTGTGTGGAGGGATTCCAAATGTGTAAGGAATGTAATACTAATAATATGGGGTTGAATTTAATTTATCCGGGTACTAAGCGTGCCTTAAAGGGACTATGTAACCAACACGCATAAAAGCAAGACCCTTCACAGTTATGTGACCAAAAACGAAACAGCTGCCTATATGTGACAGATAATCCAGGGCAGAGCGTGAATCCAATCTATACCAAACCTCCAAAAGAAAATAGAGTGATAAATCGCGTTCGGTGTACAATGATTTCAATTTAAATACTAATCCCATCAATGCGAGTGGAAGTTCGTGTTAACACGTGCCCATGTTTAGTATTACATTGCAGTGGAAGTCGTATATCAAGTCGTCTCGATCTTTACGGTCTTTGTATGCAGAGAAAATCGCAGCGGAACACACGCTCTACAAAATAATGATAGTGTAAAGTTCCGCCTATGTAGGCGAATAGTTGAGAGAAAGGGGTGCTAAAACGCTATTTGTACAGGGACAAATCTTCTTAGAACTGCCTTAGGATTACTTTCACGTTTGTTTTGCAGGAGCGCTTTATAAATCACTCAAAGCGTAAAACATAGGTCTGGCTTTTGTTTGTTTTGTTTAGTCGGTAATTGAGTGAAATGAGCATTGAACATTTTCACGACGCCGCTACTCGCCTTAATATATAAACACAGATTTAAACACTAAATCTGTGATATAAATACTCCGCGATTCGAATGAAATAAATTCTTGCAAGGGTATAATAGAGCAAAATCGTTATGTTCTATCCTAACAAAATTACTGCATAATAACGATTAGGAGTGCAACCTTTCTAGCTTATTGTTAAAAAGTAGGTGCATAAATTATCATAAATTAGTAATTACTCGCCGCACTCTTCTATGTGCACCACTCCAGTGAGACTCGTGCTGTACTAATATCTACAACCCATGTTGAGTACTACTCGTCGCACTCGTGTGATTGCATAACTTTATTGCGCCTCGTGCTTTAACAACGTAATACATGCATTTTCGTATTGCCAACAAACATGAAATACACATCAATTCCGCCATTTTTTCATAGAAATGAACAATACCCCCACCCCATTTAATTAATTAACAATATCCCCTCTTCCTTAAAGTGTAAACAATAATAAACTTTCACCCTTAGTATCTAACGGAAGTGTGACCTTTTTCTCTAACCTGCAAATCAAAATTTCACCCTCTAGCTTGACTGCAGATAATAAGAATCACTTGAAATGAATTGATTGAATATACTTATTGGCAAAGTAAAATTCGTTCCAAATTCGACTTTCCCTTACATCTTTTTTACTTGCGTTGTTGCGTCCCCAAACTAGAATAAAATATCCTTTCGTTTTTCCTTTAATGAAAATACCCTGTACATAACCGTTTTGCCTTGCCTGTATATATTCCTATTTGTTACGTGTGCGCGCATGAGCCGCAGAAGCGCAATGTGTGTACTCGTCGCGCATAATTCGTCCGATTCTTCGCTTAGAAGCCATCGACTCAACTACGTTGAGAAGTCGCCGATAATCAATGGCCGATTAGCCTTCGTCGTTTGTAACGGCCAGTTATATCTTTAGGCAGTATGGATTGTGTCGTGTATAGATTTGGCCACCGTGAGGTAATTTCTCTTTTTACCGCTTGGAGTCCCTATTTCGTTACCTTGGGTAAAGTCACTAGATATAGAAAGTACCGCAATCATCCGCCATTTTTGGGCAAATTTGCTGCCAACTTAAAAAAATTGACAAATAAAACCTGAATAGCTGTCATTTTTCATAACCTAACTTCATAGTACTGTCATGTTTTATAAAAATATATACAGATACCTCCAAACAGGTGGAACAATCCCTACATTAAAGTTACTAGAATCTGGTAACTTCCGCCATTTTTGGGCAAAAATCATGCGTTCTCTCTCTAACACACGAGTCCAATGGATTGCGGTACTTTCTATATTTAGTGACCTTAACCTTGGGGTTTACGATTAAAAAGCCGGTGGTGGGACAAGGAAATGGCGATCTGAGGGCATTTTGTGTTAGCACGCCGAAAAGAAATGTTGCGCATTTAAAAGTTGGAATTAATTGTGTTCATTGAGGCATCCGTTTGGATATTGGAATTGGATATTTGGGGAATTGTCTCGATGCCGTTTAGCGGGATTTAATTGATATCCACTTAATTGGTGCTTTGGTCTAGCACGCGGCTTGGCCGGGTTTTATGCAACAAGGCGTTTATCGGCATTTATTTTGATCATCCGCTTCAGGTCGAAGGTAAGAGTCATTCCTTACTCTTTTGTGGTCATTTCGTTATTTCATACGGGGTATATTTGCAGCGGATTTGGTGACGGATCTACATTACCACGTGAATCTAGTATTTGTTTTGTCACTTATCGGCGTGGGAACAGTCGTGGGTCTCGTGTAAACAGACTGGAGATTTGGTATTGGATGTGAGCTGCGAAGGATATGTAAAACTGTTCGAGTTCGAGTTGCGGGGAGACCCGTTTAACTGTGATTGTCTGTACCGCATGGAGGGTTATTTGTCGTAACGTCGGAGGAATTTTATGCGTGGCTGTAATTGAGGGAAGCCGTTAACTGGGTGGAATCGTCGTGTACCAAGTTCGAGCGCGACACCTGTCCGAGAACTTGATCGTTCTGGTCGGAGACAGCTCCGAGACATCGTTGCCGATTTTGCTGTTCACCGTTACCGTCCCATTGCGATCCCTTCGAGTTTACCGATAGGCGAGGACCCGCACAGCTAAGTGGATTGTTGGTTGTTTCGTGTACATGCTGGTGACACCTCTGGGAAACGTTACTTTTGATGCGAGGTTTGGAATTTCACGTAAATTATTACTAGCAGAGAATCTGATGGATTCTATTTAGCTGTTGGCTTAACCCGACTTGTTAGTAATTAGTTGAAGTCATTCGTATCTCAAGTAAGATACTGGGAGATTGTTGGTTGTGTAATTAATATTGGAACCTGGCATAGCCGGTTAAATGTAACGATTATGAGTTCACTTAATTAACGTACCTATTGAATAGCGTCACCGGCATAATCAAGTACATTTATTTGTGTCACATTTTTTTTTTTTTTGGAAATTATTTGTTTCCTTTATTAGGGTGGGGACCAGTGAAAGCTGCTGGTAATTGTCATAACAATTAAGGGGTTTTATATATGTTATTTATGCATGGTAGATTTTTAATATGGGTAACCTTCTGTGATTTCGCACTGTGGTAAGTCTGATATATATTTATTTATTGAATTTTGTGTGTTGGGTTGCAGCAAATCAGGCTGCCCCAAATTGATTCTTTGTGATGCATCACCAGGTATCTTAAATATTTATGTGTAACTGATCGGTGTAATAGTTCGTATTGCGTACATTTGCTTGGTACGTTTTATGGTAGCAGTTAAATCGGAAATCCGATATTATTCCCTGCTACTCGGGTGTTCGACGTCGAAGTCATAGGGGGGTTGATTGTTGTCCTTTAAATTTTGGATTATTTATTGCTTGTTGTCATTTTAAAAGGGGGGGGGGGAGATTTTGGGTACTTGATTCGGCGACCGTTTAATTGGTTTGTGTGGTACGAGTTGCAGATTCTATTATTTACTCTTGTTATTACTTACAATTTTTTTGGAGATTTGTTAAATAGTTATTAAAGAGGGCTAGTCAAGTTGTATGTATTTGTGTTTTGATTGCGAGAGTGTGTGAGTACCCTGGGTACGTGAGCTGTCGCTCGATTCTTTCTTTAAATTACCATCTACGGACCGACTCCCGGTACTAGAGCAGCGGTTGGGAATCCGAGTCGGTGGCGCCCACAACTTTTTTGTATCACTTTTAGGATTTGGTTCCGGCCAACGTGGAACCCCACCCGTCTCCCTGAGCTAGAGCAAGGGTGCGCTGCCTATACTTATTTGAGTCGAGTTGACAGTGGGAGGAGGAATTGCAGGTAGGGTGGTAGCGCCATAGGTGACTGCATTATTATTTGGTTATTGTATTCTGCTTCGGCTATTTGCCAAGTTGGCGTTGCACGTTCGCATATAGATCTCGATCGATCCCCAACGGGTCAAGATGTCGCCGTGCAGTTTGCAACATCGTTATTAACAAGCAGAACGTCAAAGCACCGCACATCAATAAGAAGATTTCGTTGTAACAAAATCGACAAATTCGACAACTTCGTAGAATAGAGCAATCTTCGCCATTGCAACATCGCCTTCGTTGTTAATGGACTTCGAAACAACACGTAAGTTCCTTTGTTTACATTATCCTTCGTAATTTTACCATATTCTAGTAGCCGTCGTGCCTACGTCAACCATATTCAATAGAAATTCATTTACTTTGTATTTTTAGCGCATTTCCACAAAAATAAAAAAAAATGCGCTATTGTGGCCACTTTGTCCGTCCGTCCGTCCGTCCGCTAACTTTGCGACGCTACTAGTTTTTTATCTTAAGAGCTATTGTTCTACTTTTTTCGCTATTTGGTTCGTTATGGTGTCGAGTCTTGTACCAAGGAAGGAATTTTTTCGGTACCGCTTACAAAAAAAGTTATTGTAAAAAAAACAAAAAACCGTTTTTTACATGTTCCATAATTTTACACTTTTGCCGTTTATTAACGATCCTAGAGATCGTCCGTCTGTTCCTTTGTCTGTCTGTCCATCTATCTGTCCGTGTGAACGATAACTTTGTTTAGAAATGTTCGATCGCTTTTACATCTCCGTTAGTTATGAACTGAATTGCATGAAATTCAATATGGGCATAGATTTAGCCATATAATACGCAATGCCAAAAGTTGGATCGAATCGATTCCAAATTCACAGTGCCCTTTTCGCATCTCGACCATTTATAAACCGAATTGCAAACTTTTTTACTTATAAAAGTATTTGAATGAAATTTGATACATAGGCACTTGGAATAAAGGAAAATCAAACGCCAATTTCAAAATTTGGTTTTGCGCATGCGCAGTGCCAACTTTTTTATTTATGGAAGAATTTAAACGAAATTTGATACATAAGCACTTCGAATAAAGGAAAATCAAACGCCAATTTCAAAATTTGGTTTTGCGCATGCGCAGTGCCAACTTTTTTATTTATGGAAGAATTTAAACGAAATTTATCCATAGGCACTTGGGATAAAGGAAAATCAAACGCCAATTTCAAAATTTGGTTTTGCGCATGCGCAGTGCCAACTTTTTTATTTATGGAAGAATTTAAATGAAATGTGATACATAGGCACTTGGAATAAAGGAAAATCTAGCGCCAGTTTCAAAATTTTATTTTGCGCATGCGCCGTGCCAACTTTTTTATCTATGGAACTATTTAAGTGAAATTTGATACTTAGGCGCTTGGAACAAAGGAAAATCTTAGTTTATTAGTTAGTTATAGTAAATTAGTTTTAAAATTTAGGTTTGCGCATGCGCAGTTCCAACTTTCTTATTTAGAAAAGCATTGAAATGAAATTCCTCTCATAAACTGAAATTGAAGTAGCACGTCAACAATGGATTGCCCATGTGCAACGCTATCTTTCATATTTGTGGCCGGATTTTTACGATTTTTACAGAAGTTGCATCTTACAAATGGGAAATGAATGCAAGTGGAAATGCGCTTTATGTAAATCGTTTACGATTACTTTTTAACTTGTTTGATAATAAACACGTTTATTTATGTGTCTATATTCTTTCATTCCCAGCATAAATAAGGCCTTGGAAGTAATTCATAATTACAGTCCACTTACAATCAAATTCTTTGTTATCGAAGCCCCCTTGTACGGTACATGCGTATTATGATTTCCGTGAGTATTAGAAATTAATCCCTATATCGTGGCCACGTTTCTTTCCACCTTACTCCTATTTAAACTTCAATAACAACAAGAAAAGTGGAAATTTTTACACAAAAATTCACACCTTATAGCTAACAAACCTGAATTCATTCATAGGAATATTCTCATTTAAATGATAATACCACTTCAAAGGAAGGAAAACAATCAAGTTGAAGCATTCAGTCATTGTTATTAAATACGGTACTCCACGCGGTCAGTTTACACAGATCGAGTCTTTTTGTTTTAATTACTTTCAATAAAATTTAATGCAGTGTCTTAATGAGAACCGATCGTTATTTTTTATACAAATCAAAAAGATTACGTTAGCTCAATTATAGCGTCTTCTGCAAGCGATAGTTTCCCTTACGGTACAAACTGGTACGATCCTCCTCTAAACGATGGTTCCTCAAAGATAGAATTAAAACGAAAATTGGATCTCCTATATACGTATAACTGTGGCCCTACATATATCCCTAAAAGCAGTAACCCGCGACCATGGTGGAGTTGCCGGGACGCGACTAAATAGATCGGAATGGTCATTATCCAGAAATTAATTGGGTGATAGAAGATCAAAATATTTTTTCCAAATAATTATTAATGTTAATTGTTTTCAGCAACAATAACACATAGCAGAATGGAATTGACATAACCTGGTTTTTGCGTATATCATTTCCCATGTGGGCCCTCTAAACGGCGGGGTTGCGTAAAAAATGTCCGATTCGATGAAATTTGGTACTTATAACCGAAATAAATTTGAGCTCCAAATGCAGATTTTTTTGATTTGCAAAAAACTAATTTTGGAGTCGTTATTTATGGGGTTATTTTCATGCTAAAAACTCCCCAGATACCAAATCAGAATATTTTTTGCACCCCTTTTTTTAGGGGTGTCTCCTTTTTGAGATGGGAACTTAAAAAAAATTTTTTTATAAAGAAAAAACAAAAAGCATAATATGTTCCAAAACCTAGGCAACCTAACTTCTGGTTTTTGTTTTTTTTTCGGTATTTTGGAGAATAAGTGCGAAATTAAAACCGATTTTTTATAAATTGCTCAGTTGCTAAGTTTTATGAGTTTTATCCTTCATGGTACTCTAATGAAAGGTCTCAACGAAAGGAATTCATTTCTACCAACTATAGCCCTCCTCCTCGACCTCTTATCGTGATCGGGTATATTCCCTTATACCTCAAGAACGGATTGTCGGAAAAGGGTACTCAAAAAGGGCAATTGAGACGTCTGCAAGAAATATATCCATTGGTGATGTAAAAACAAAAGCTATTTCGTTTAAAAAAATGCGCTTTATCTGCACAAGAGTTGTGCACAATTTATACTTGTTTATAAATCTATATAGGTATTATAAATAATAAAGTGGGTGATACATAATAAAAATAAATATCCCTTATAAATCAATATATTTAAGGTCTTTTATAAACTCATTATTAATTAATTATAAATACTTACATAAATCACGCAGTGTACATCCGTACTTACAAATAAACACCTAATTTGTGATTTAGAAAGACATCGCTCATTCTGCGAAACGTACACAAAAAATGAGAATCTGAATTTTCCTTATTAAATAATGTAATAATAAAGGCATTTTCAATAGACGAAGTGTCCACTATTGGTCTAAAACCAATCCACGTTTAAATAGAACGTCAAGGCATCAAGGTATTTATAAATATTTGTGGGATTGTAATGCTCGTTGTAATGTAGGTATGTTGGTATGTAAGTGTATTTAAATGTATTTAAGTACAGTTATTCAAAATACCTACTGTACAATATTAATTATTACGTTATTCTCGCATTTATTTATTTCAGTCGGAGTTCTTGAAGACAAATGTCGAAACAACTGTAGTAGGTACCTCGGTAGGTACTTCGTGTAGTACGTAACCTACTTACACAACGTGAGGTTTTTTCAGGTTGAAGGTATCAATTTTTGGCATTTTTCCGCAGGCGCTTGATGGTAGGCAACGAGGTAGGCAAACTTGGTTACAAACGTAGGTATAAGTAACTAAAAAGAGAACGGGGAAGAGCACAAATAACGATATAGTATGATATAGTTAAAAAGTAATATAGGATGTTATGTGCTCATTTTGAGTAATATAATAAAATATAATACTTATGAAATTTAAAAAAAATCAATATTATTAAAAAAGGGTCAAAAGTTTTTCAAAAAATTTATCTTTTTTCAATATTTTTGAATTTTTTTGAATCACTTGTTCCGTCGATTGTTTCATATTGTATTAGCAAAAAATAAATCAAATCAAATGTAAAAATTAGTAGGCGGAAGAAACGAAACTCGCCTTCCCCTGCGCTAGTTCTCCCTACATTATGAAAAATTATATTAGGTATATTATATAAGTTAAATTATGAAAACATAAGTTTTCTCAGAGATGTTTTAACGGCAACCATGAACCACAAGCGAGACCACAAGCTATTCCAACGTCTTCTTCTGTTACTTAAATCCCAGGTTAAATCCATCTTGCTAGATGGAAATGGCAAATAAAATGAGAAGATTAACACGCAGTACATAAAATGAAAATCAAAACAGTTCGCCCACAGCTTGCGCCTCGGTCTGCGCTTTGCTTGCACATAATTAGGTAGGTACCGCCTCGGGTACCGCATAGGTCGCCGCATAGGCTAACTCTGAGGCTAGCTCGGTACATTAATAATAAAGAGAATTTTGGATTGCGCCGCAGCTCACGAATTTCCATAAAAAATAGCAGAGAAGATACGAGGGGTTGATCACTCCAAAAACATAGGTTCCACCTGTGCAATATTGCACACATTGCACGATTATTGCAGACATTGCACGATTATTGCACACATTGCGCGATTATTGCACACATTGCACGATTATTGCACAATTGCACCATTATTGCACACATTTCACAAACATTGCGCCCATTGCACAAATATTGCACACGTTGCACCACTATTGCGCGTATTACACAATTATAATTGACTGCTTAAGCGTAACTATGTATTGTGGTGCTATTACAATATTGCAGACATTTCACGTAATCCGGGTACCTACATTACGTGTTTTATCTTCCTTTAAGTTGCATGTCTTAGGACCATTTTCATAATTACGCTAAAGTCTCCTTTAGCTAAAGTCGACTTTAAGGCAAATTAATGTTCTTTCTGAAGATAAACATATTCATAACTATATTCAACTACTCCCTAACTAATGTCCCTGTGGACCTTAAAAATTAAAATATGGTTAAAGTTCTCGTTAAAAGCTATCAAGCAATGTTTTAAAGCACCATGGCATGGCCGCAAAAACGAAATTTAAACAAGAAAACCACCTTTTCGTAATATTTACGAATATACATATATACATTTATTTTGTCGATTTTAGCAAACACTATATTTTGACAAATCCTCAGAAAACGTGTGCCGCATTCGAGTGTCAATACACGGTTCACTTAATTTTAAAACAATGTCTTGGTTTGAAACATCCGCCACATCGTCAGTTGCAGGGAACGTAAAAAAATTTCCGTGTCTTCTAAAAAATTTCACTTCATATACTTCCTCATTACGATTATCGGAATCATTTAGTCGTTTACTTAACACTAAGCCAATGTAATGTTTGTGGCTTTTCTTTGTTGCAAACTGAACTAAAACATAGTTTCCAATTGAAAGTGTAGGCTCGATTGTATCCGTCTCAGGCGATGTTATAAAAATCAAATTTTTCTAGACCTAATGCTTATATAAAATTTTGGAGGGAGTTGTAATGCCCCCCCCCCCTCTCATGAGTGCGTCCCTGATTTTTTTAAACATCTGATGTAATTAGTTTCATTGTTTTGTTGCCTCGAATAGATTTTGTTTTGTTTTTAGCTTCCTAGCATGTGCTTGGTGGTAGCTATTGCGATAGCCGTTTTTTGAACATTTCAAAATTTCATCAAATATCGACGTTTTAGACCATTTTAAGCAACTTTTAAAGAATAAAATTTTTTTCCGTCTGTATGTACGTACCTACGTACGTACGTACGTACGTTTGTTGGCAATTTTCTGAGAAAACGGCTCAACGGATTTTGTTGAAATTTTGTATATATGTTTTAGGCATACCGAACAGAAGAAAGCAAACAAAATTCATGCGCAAAAATCGTGTTGCGCATGCGCAGAAATGCAATTTTCTTATTTATGGAACAATTAAAACGAAATTTGGATGGTAGGTCCTCCTAATAAAAGAAAACAAAATGCATGCGCAAAAAATCGAGTTGCGCATGTGCAACATCAACTTTCTTATTTATGGAGCAATTTTAACGAAAATTGGATGGTAGGTCCCTCTAATAAAAGCAAACAAAATGCATGCGCAAAAATCGTGTTGCGCATGCGCAGAAATGCAACTTTCTTATTAATGGAACAATTTTAGCGAAATTTAGATGGTAGGTCCTTTTAATAAAAGCTAACAAAATGCATGCGCAAAAAATAGTGTTGCGCAACGTCCAACTTTCTTATTTATGGAGCAATTTTAACGAAATTTGGATGGTAGGTCCCTCTAATAAAAGCAAACAAAATGCATGCGTAAAAAATGCACCTTTCTTAAGCTTCCTTGCGAAATTTCATCAAATGTTGACGTTTTAGATCATTTTAAGCAACTTTTAAAGAATAAATTTTTCCCGTCTGTAAGTGCGTACATATGTTGGCAATTTTTGGTTTCAGCTAGGAAGCTATTCTGTCAAGAATTTGACACCTGGTTTTTAATTCATCACAGCCTACTTAATTAAAATCGAGATTAAAATATAAAAACCGTTGATATAACTGGTATCTTATTTTCAATATTATGTTATGATGGCTCGTTGAAAAGAGAATTAAAAAATCTATCAAGTAATCTAAAAATCCCATATGGCGCCTATTTAACTTTAGGAAGTTGTTAAATGTTCCTCAAAAGTAGCCATCTTGAATTTTTTTTTTACCTCAATTCTAAATTAAACGTATCAAAGACAGTAACTTTTATATAAAACTTTTTTTTATATCTCTTATACTTTCGATGATATAAGACATTCAAGGAAATGACCAATTTTAGTTTTTTTGAATTTACGTCGAACCTATGCGACATTTTGAATTTCCAAAAGGAAATTTTAATTAAGCATCTAAAAATACAAAACATTGCCCATTTAACCAATTCTCTATCCTTAATAATAACAAAGTTATCCATGCAATCCCACCCGATCTGGGACACACTGTATACCGCGATCTATAACACTTCGCACCCAACACCGCACAGCGCGGTTATAAATATTACTCACTCGAAAGACAAAAACCATCGTTGCATTTGTTTCATACTTCGTTTTATACCGGTTAGGTTCCTAATTGTGGGCGCCGAGGCGGCTGCATATTGCGCCTACTCCGAGCAGTAAAGCTCATATTGTATTTTACGAGGTATTATTATACGTATTGCACAAATATTGCACGCATTGCACAAATATTATTGCACACACACATTGCACAAGTATTGCACGCATTGCATAAACATTGCACACATTGCACAAATATTGCACGCATTGCACACATTGCACAAACATTGCATTACTACCCGCCCACCTATTGCACACAGTGATTAACCCCTCGAGAAGATAATCTAGACTCTGATGTTTTTAATTAATCGTGTCACATTTGAAATATGCATTTTTTGGCACAAAACACAAAACTTTAAATTATTAATCGAGACGGTCAATGAATTACCTACACAGTTTGGCACATGCAATTATCAAATCTTGGATCAAATCGTAACTTAGGTACACCCTATACTTATTTTGCTACAATAGCCTTAAGTATTTCGTAAAAATAAACCACCCAATAAACTCGTACCTACTTTAAATTGAGGATGTGATGACTGAAAACCTGGATCTACTACAATGTCCTATTCTAATTCAAAATCTCATATTCTCATCTGTTATAAACGTAAAGAGCTCAACGAGCGAGCTCAACTTCCAATCCAAAATAATTCCCATTTGGGAATCAGCTCTTCCGAAAGAAGCTTAGACCGCCTTCAATTACCTACTCATCGAATTACTTAACGTTGATTGTAGTGTAGACTTTGGCACTCACCTGATCAACATTCATTTCCGGCATATTCTTTTCCTCGAAATCCAATTGGGGTTGCTCATCGCTAGGCTCGGGGGAGTACGATTTCACTAACACTACGATATTTTCCTCGTCTACAGTCAGAAAACTACCGCACTGAGTGTTCGCATTTTGAAAGTTCGCTTGTTGCATTTCGGCGGAAATTGCGACCGGCTCTTTCATATCGCACTCCATTTTATTGCGAAACGGGAATACAGGTGTTGTGCGTTTGGGTTTAAATGAGTTTATTACGAGCGATAGAGAATTAGGTCTCCGGCGCTGCGGAGGTTAAAATGTGTTACTAATTATACGAATATTTACGCTACGTTAATCAAAAAACGCAAAGAAACAGGAAGCATAAACCAAAATTAGCGTGCAAATATTATTCATTCATGAACAGCTGATTTGTGTTAAAGGGATGCACTAAAAGTTAAGAGGTTAGGAGGATGTAAACTAACGTTTGATGTATGGACAAAAGTATGACGTTCAACAGGAAAGTTCTTAAAGTGAGGGAAATATAGACTCCTTAAATTATAAAATCAATCCACTAATCCTTACCAAAAACATGCAAAACATAACCACAAATTCACAACAACGTTTATACGTATTGTAAACACACACGTGCTTAACACTGGCGCCCTCTACCCCAGATACCGTTAGTCACCGTTAAACAGTAATTGTAAAATGGTATCAGCTGCATCCTTGGTAATATAGATGTCAGTATAGTTATGAGTGCGCCAAAGTCACTAGATGCAATTTCCCAGTGACTTTAGGCATGCTTTAGCCGCTTTAGGCACAGATAAAAGAGTAATGTATCCGTGCTTTATTATTATTTATATTTTTAAATTGACTGGGAAGATTTCAGAGCAGTTGTCACGAGAAGCTTACATACTTTGCGATCTTAGAATACTAAAGCGTACCACTACACATGTACATATTTCTATTTTCTACGTAGGTATACTAATAGCTCTGCTCACCCCATGTTATAATTAGTATATTATTCAACGAGCAAGTAATAAACATGAACATTTTATTTCATGTATTTCATGAACCACTTAATCAACATTTCATGAATATGTTATTAAGCCGCAGAGCAAAGCCATGCAAGCTTTATAGGGGAGTCGATGGCGTCCGTCTGTCCGTGAACACGATAACTGTCAAACGCTTGGACCGATTTGCTCTTTGCACAGTTGACCTATATGCCACAAGTAATAAGCCTATTGAAAATAGGTCAAGTCCAATGACCCCTTGGGGTCACGTGTCTCTGTCTCTGCCAAACGCTTGACCCTCGTGAAGATGCCATTTCACTTTATGAACATTTAATTTTATAAACATTTCAGTTCATGAGCATTTCATTCCATAAACATTTCATTTCATGAACATTCCATTTTATTTCATGAACAGTTATTCTTATTTCATGAACATTTCGTCTCTTTTAATGAAGATTTCATGTCATGAACATTTCATTTCATGAATATTTCGTTTTATGAACATTTAATTTTATTTCATAGACATTTTAATTTCATTTCAGAGACATTTAATTTCTTGAACATATTTCATTTCGTACATTGCATTTCAATAACATTCCATTAACATCTCGTTTCCTGAACATTTCATGATCATTTTATTTTATTTCATAGCCATTTCATTTTATGAACATTTCGTGTCGTCTCATACGCATTGATCATGAACATTTCACGTATATTGAACATTGCATTTCATTTCGTGAAGATTCCATTTCATGAATATTTCATTTCATGAACATTTCATTTCATGGACTATTTACGTCATCAACGTTTCATTTCATGAGGATTTAGCGTCATTTCATGGCCATTTCAATTCATGAACATTTCGTTTCGTTTCATAAACATTTCATTTCGTTTCTTGAATCTTTTCAAACTCATCAAGAGCAAAATGCAATGATTTCACAATTATATCTCCCTCTTCTTGCATAGCTTGCTTGCGAGCGGAAAAAAGCGCTCGAACGCGGAGCACTTTACGTAAACGCTCGAGTATCGAGCACCAAGCGGTCGCTCCGAAAAGTGCTCACGAGCGGATCGCTCGCAAGCTCTTTTTTCGCTTGGAGTGCTTTTTCGAGCGGAACGCTCGCGAGCAGTACCCAGCTCTGATTAAGTGCACTAAAAATATTCCTGCTGGCCAGATAATTTATTGTATCCTAGTAAACAACGTAAAGATTAATTGTAAATAAACAGTACCTAATCAAATTTAGCGTTTTTTAAATCCGCACGGAGTTATACGCGGTTCTAGTTTAATTCGCCAATAACTCGCATAAAAAAGCACGCAATAAAAATGGTACCTAGTCACTATCGAAGTTCGTTGCTACGAAGCGTACCTCGCACCCCTATTTTTCCACTTTTCCTTCCCATCTCAACCGTGTAGGTACATTTTTGATCTTGTTTTGCCCAATATTTTTGAATGACTTGTCTCTTTTTCACAGCAGCTACTTCTATTGGTTGGCTTTCCTGGTGTAATATTTGACCTTGGCATGCTTATGTTTCTGCTTGACATACCATTTTTTGAATAATATCGTGCAAGGTTAGCGTTGTTTCAAGCTTCCCTTAACGGATACATGCGGTTCTTACTGTTTGCACCATGTAGTACTACGCTAGTACTTATTCAGAGATATTTATTAAGAAGTAGACATAAGGATTTACGGGTATTGTTTTCCCTGTCTACTTTTAAAAGACTCATCTGAAAAACGCCTAATTTTATGCAACCAAACTTACTTCTTAAAACAAATAAAGATCTGACTGTCATATTAATTAATTTGAATACTGTTGCTTTGGATTCACAGAAAATAAATCTCTTACGCTCCTTTGACTGTTACCGGCACTACACCAATTCACAATACCAACTTTTTCTTCAGTGGAATACATCGCACAAGCACTAAAATAAAAATACGGAAGCCAAAGCCCCAATATTCAAACTAATTAAGATGACAGCCAGATCTTTATTTGTTTTAAGAAGTTAGTTTCTAGGTTAGTTTGGTTGCATAACATTAGGCATCCTTCAGAAGGGATATTGTCTTTTAAAAGTAGACATAGGGAAAAACACGTAAATCCCTATGTCTACTTCTTAAAAAGTATCGCTGTACATTTAAGTAGGTAATGCTTTATTAAATAGTATGTGACACAAGCTTATAACTAAGTAGGATCACAAACACATGAAAACAAATGTAGTCACATAGACGGTTATCTATTGGATAGGATGAACTAAACAACAAAATTGCTTGCACCATTTGCTCACTACAGCTCCCAGGTGTATCTTTCTTCTGATCACCTATGTCTGACCACACATTACCCATTCATGGCTGATGCCCTGATGAACATATATAACAGCGACATGTGTCGCTGGCGTTTCTAACCCTTCCTTCCTTCCTTTGTAAAAATAAGCATTTTCCTAGAAATTTGCAAGATAAATTTATAGTCATTTTGAATGATTTATTGGTTAGTATTTACAATACTGTTTTGAAACAGGATCATTTCTAGTGTTGTTCAAGACGTCTGAGAGTTAGTATCACAATTAAAAAGATCTAGACAAAGCAGAAATAAAATTTATTTCAATAAACAACATTTGAATGTATATGCTTATTTTTATAACACGCTATAATATGGTGTAGCATCAAATCTCCCTGAACACATGGACCGTTGTAGCTAACAAATCTATAGCACAAAGTAATAATAATTATACTATAAAATAAAATATCTCTACCTATACAATTTTAGTACGTTTTTACTCGCATTCTTATTTGCATTTGCAAATTGATTTAATTCTATAACAATTAATTGACGCAAAGGTGATGCAAAAGAGTGTAAAAAAAGCTTCCTCAAGACGTGTGTGTTTTTTGGTGATTTATATTAAGTAGGTACCTTAGATATATTCAATAAAATCTCTAATAACTTAGATTAAAGTGTTATCACATGGATACTTTGCAGGTTTCATTAGAATTAGGCCTAGTCGTCATGTAAGAGATTAGACAATTTTTCGCAATGGTTAGTTATGTCTGGTGTAGGCTGTAGAGTGTAGACGTTGCAATTGTATGGAAGAGGATTATAAAAAACAGCTAGGCAGGATTGTGATTTTAAGAATTTTTCTGGGCATAGTGGAGAGCACTTATGTAGGAGAATTGTGTTACTCAAAAAACATTCGATTATCATGGTTGCGTTATCTTCTGCACTTCTATGGCAGTAGCCTTAAAATTATATACATTAGATTATCTTAGACTCTAAATCAGACTGTAAAAACTTGAAGATATGAAATGAGAAATATAATATTCGATGTTCACATGTCGGCAGCTTGAAGCAGTTACATACAAATACTTAGTACTATTTCAGAATGAGCATTTACTTAATGAAATTGCCTCAAATTTTGAATACACCCCTTATTGATTGCATTGCAAACTGAAGTACCTACGTAATGGAATACTGCTATTAGCATAGGCAGAACTTCACTGCTTAATTAACTCAATAAATCCAATTCACAGGCACCCACTGATGTTCAGTTGCTAATGACTCTAACGCTTCTATGATTTTTCTAAACGTGGAATCAAAGTCGTTGTTAGTGATGACTAAATCAATATACTGGTCAAATGTGCGTTGCATGCTTGCACTATCCTCTAAAGTTCTCTTGAGATCTTCTTCCTAAACAAAGTGTTACTTTCAACGTCAAACAGTAGGTACCACTATATCACAGTGATACAACAGAACGAGCACTTACCTCATACAAAGACGCTAAAGATTCTAAAGTTCGCGCCCTTCTGGAACTGTATCGAATTGAGCTCTGGCGGTCAAACTAACATGCAACAAATCATTACATTGAACCAAAGATGCAAAAATAAAATTTACAACAATCATTCCCATCAAAATCAGGACAAACTTACCGATAGATTTCGATTGGAAGCTCTTAAATTTCCAGTACTCCTAGAGACATCATACAAGTCCTTCAATTGCTCCATTCCAGGTGCGGCTATAAAAATTACGTATGGTAGGAAGTCGGTACTATTTCGTAGCAGTTTTAGCGCTTGAGGACTGCAGTCCAAAATGCACATTTTCCCCTAAAACAAGAAGGAAATACAAAGCTGACCTAGCAAAAATCCACACACCTGCTTAATGATCTCTCGAATTGTGTCTAAGTGCGTTCCATATAAATGACCATTATATTCGCCATGTTCCAAAAATTTGTGGTTTTTAATTTCGTCCTCCATTTCGCTCCTCTCGGCAAACCAATACGTTTGCCCATTTTCTTCTAAGACGCGAGGAGGTCGCGATGTCCCTGCCAAAACGTTAAAATTTCCGAATTACTTCCAATGCAACTTACATGGACAAATCGTGCCAAACTTCTCGGGATCGCTGTTTATTAAACGATTTTTAAGAGTTCGCCTTCCCACGCCCTGAGTGCCTATCAACACCAACGTCTTTCGCTTGAAAGGAGGCATGCGCGTGACTTCCTCGTATAATAGCAGTTCGGCCTTGTCGAAGTCGCTACTGCTTTTCGATTTGTAGAGATACTTCTTTTTGCGTTTGGCGATCCGTGCGCCGCATATTCCAATTTTGTGAACGAAATCTGCTTCTGGAACGACGAAAGCTTTTCTACGCTCTTCCAATTCTGGAGAGGGTATCAGACCCGCCGGCCCGTCCAATCCATATCGCTTGGCCTGCCACCAATTTGGATCTTTCTGGTCCACGATTTGCAAAATGTCTCCGCGGTCAAATTTGAGTCCTATCTCTTTGCATGGAAGAAGAGTATCTTCTTGGGGATCGTACTCAAACAAAGCACGCATGTAGCACTGGAATACGTGGGTGAGTTAATGTTTGGTAAAGTACTCCTAAGGGACATCTAATCATGCAAGTCTACTGTGACACGGACATTTTGTACAACGATTTAACGTACCGTGTTGGAATCCATTAGTAGAAGTTGATGGTTAAAGTCGAGTAAAGCCAACTAATAATAGCAAAGTGAAGAATTTTGGTTAACTTTTCCAAAATGTTAGTAACAAAAGGATCGCAAATAAAAATAAGCTTACCGTTAACTTTTTTTGTTTACCACCAAGTGTGGTTCCTGCGGTTACCTGGGCAGCATGTGTTCCGGAAGTCTCGACCGATTCTCTCGGACTAATCTTCAGCGTAACAGACTCCTTTGCACGAGCGATTTCGGTTTGGAGATCTTCAGGTGTGTAGACGACGGCTCCGTTGACTTCCAAAATGATGTCGCCCACATGAAGCAATCCCTGCTTGTCAATTGAGCCGCCTCCCAGTATCCTTGCAATGACGAGATTTCCTGCTCCGTCAACTTCGACCTGCAAGGAAATGAGTTACAGATTTGTATTTAAAGAAAAAATTATTAATGTACCGTAAGTCCAAGGGGTTCGTCGTACTTTCGACGTATGCCCACCATGCGTATCGTTTCTGAAGGCATTCCGTTAATTTCCGGAAATATGTGATCAATTTGCGGTTCTCGATATTCTCCTTTTCCCTCTCCTATCTGATCGTGTGTATTAATTAGAGCTTGAAAGTGTGGTTTCGATAAAAGTCTGGCCAATTCTCGAGCCTCTCGTAGTTTCGATCGATTACAACGTAAAGTTAATTCTTTGACAAGAGCTATGTTGCCCAAACACACCGGCTTAGATAACTTTGGATGGTCTTCTAATCGATCCTGTACCTGTTATGATGGCAATAAAACATACATTAGAATAATAAACGCATTTATTTAATCTTAATGTATAAGCACAGTTACAAAATACTTGTTTATCTAGTGCAGTAGTAATTATCACGAACCGCGTGCTTTAATACAATAACCTTCCTTTATGTATAAGAAAGATATTATCTAATTATTGCGAAAATATGTCTAATGCTAATAAGTGGTATGCACTATGTTCTTAAATATTAATGCACTACTTATTTGTAAAGTCATGTTTAGTAGATTTGATGGTTCTCTTGGATACTCCAGTGGTAATAAGATACAGAAACTGAGCCTCAAAGCTGACATATCCATATCCTTGCACGCGAATCTTTTTTTCGATATCGATCCCTATATTTCCTTGTCTGTTGACAAAAGTATTATGAAAGTTTTGATAGTTACAATAACTATTAAAGCGTGACGTATCGTCTTACAAGGCAAGGCAAACCCAACTTTTGAAAGGAAACCGTATTTTGCGTCCATAAAAGCAAGAAAACCACCAAAATTACACAAGATGACTCTATATAGGCACAGACAACATATACTACAGACGGTCAATCTTAAGGGGAAAAAGCACGCTAGTTTTGTTTCAGATGTCCCCTTATTTAAAAACCTGCTATCCCTCTATTTTGCTCCATCTATTAGCGTATACAACAATGTGTTGGTTCTTCTACAGATTTCTTTTATTGGAATGGTTTTGCAAATTGTCATGGGAAAGAAGTATTGATACTTTATTTTTAGAAAGCTGTCCCACAAGAAATCCCCATATTTACATCTGGGCGAAGTGCTGATAATCTTTGCAGGTACACATACAAAGCAAATATCACTTCATATTCGCAATTACGTATTACTCGTTGTGTTTGGGTGCATAAGAAATGATATAACTTGCACCACTTTTCGAATTCTCGAAAAAAAAGTGTAATCTCCCTGTGTGTTTATATATCTACGTACCCTCCTTGCCTACTTGTCTCTCAGTTTGTGGAATAAATCTTGCAATCAGCAATTTAACTTCATTTAACTTGGATAAAGGAAACCTAAACGTAAGCAATGTTCGAATGAATATTTGCCTCATATGTAATAAATCCCATATGAGGTGTGGGTGTGCAATTATCGGTCAATTACAGCGGTAGGTAATTGCATTGTAGAAAACGAAAGAGCCCTGCGATAATTGCACATTTCATGGGAATTTTATAAGTAGGTAAGGTGAGTTTGTAATGTTTATTCGGGAAATATTCCCCCGAATTACACTCGTGCATCAAAATAAACCTAATAATTTTTAGCGCATTTTCCAACGAAGTTGGGTGCGCTATTGCAGCCACTTTCTCTGTCCATCCGACTGTCCTAGGCCACAGTTTTCAAGATATTTAAGTAGTTCGTTCTTTTGCATTCGGTATAGCCGCATCGCTCTGGTACCTGAGTCAAAGAAAATCTGCGTAGGACGCGCAATATCAACTGCGCAGTTATAAATGTCAACTTCCTTATTTATGAAGATATTTCTTTAAAATTTTAACCATAATATGCCTCTAGTAATGAAAAACATAGCGTACATAGGTATGGTCTTTTGGGGAAGTATTGATCAATTTATGGAAAATGCGCTGACGTTACTCGCCTTAGGGCGAAAACCTTTTTAATTGTTTATTCAAGTATCTTATCAGTAAAAAACTGCGTTCGGTTATTTTCATAATTTGTTAAAAGAGCATTTTGATGCACTTGTGCAATTACCAACGAAAATTGTCACAAAGCAAAGTTTTAATAGCGATCCTCGAGATGGTTTATAATTTTGTATCTATTACTGTCTACCGGTTTAGTGTGTTGTTACTTCACTAAACGAAACCATGTATATTGTGTGCAAAAAATCCCCTGAATCCGTAAATGACAGTCTAGCTGACCGGAAACTCCGGGAACATATTGCTATACACAAGAAAACGAAGAAAAAATGGGAAAATGTCGTTTTTTCGCATTTGACTTAATTAGGTATCTCGTTAACTATTCCTCTTACGGAAAAAGTGAAGAGAACGAATTTGTTTAGAATCGATTTTCCTATCAGATAGAGATACAGTTGGTATGATTTTTATTAAACAGAGTGCCAAGGGCCTATTATAAAGTTACTTTCTTGTTCTATTTCTGGGGTTTCCACTAAACTAATTCCACAGTCCGTCGATTTGCAAAACTCATCGGGAGAACAGACAATTGTTGGAATAGGTTGTTTTACGGTTCCACCATCCATAAAAATATTGAAAACGCTCTGGGAGTCATCCAGTTTGAAAGACAAAGCATCGAGAAGGGCGTATCAACAAAAACAAATGTTAATTTTTGGGTTACTTTTTTTGTATTTTTCCAGAAAAAACAATAACATTTAAAAATGAACGGTTCTGTACCAACTGAAAATTCGATTCTAAACAAATTCATTTCTATGAGCTCGAACAATAGTTATAGTTGACGAGATAATTGCAAGTCAAATGCGAAAAAAACTGCATTTTTTCTTGTTTTTTTTGTGTATAGCAATATGTTCCGGGAGCTTCCGGACAGGGAACTACATAGAATATACTTGGTTTCGTTGTGTGTAATGAAATCTACTGAATGAGATTGCTGTTCATCTGATACGATAAGGGACCGAGGGAAAAGGGCGGTATTCGGTAAAAATATTTAATATATTATATATATCCTTTAATGGTTTCGTTGTTCTAACCTTCCTGTCTCAAAATTTGACAGTTTTTCGAATTTTTTTGGAGCGAAACTAAATCGCAAGGGCGGCTAAGTATTGCATTATTGAGGCACAGAGTAAAACCTATCCTACTGTCACATAATTTGAGGCATTTTATGGAAAAAAAGAAATTTTTGAAATGACCTTCGCCAAATGTTTATTGTTTTTTTTAATTTCAAATGGCATCCACCTAAACAAATAGCTCTGGATAACCGAAAATACAACATTTCCACTGATAGAAAAAACCACACACTCCATAAGAAAATTTCAAAGAAAAACAAGTGAAAACGTCAATGTGTAGGAAAACCTTCCGAACGCTCGTAGATGTTATACGTATACCCTGTATACATGTACAGGGTGAATCAACGATTACGCGGAGTAACTTAATGCCTTGAAGATTTTTCGATAGAGTGCTTTTGTATTATGATATGGTTGAATATTTTCCAAATTTTAAAAATATTTGGAATTATACAGGGAACACAAGGAATGGTACATTTTTTAAAATAGAACCCCCTGTATTTGAATGCATTTTTGAATTTTACGTGTAATTGTATGTCTTTTTTATTATATGGTTAATATCCGAAAAACTAGTAGTTTTAAAGATAATTCGATTTGTAAGAAAAATTGGGCATTTGCAAGTGTCAGTATATTGTCAAAATTTTTATTTAAATTTTGATTCCAGGTTTTATATCTTTTATCCTGGGTTAAGTAAAAGTCAAATAAATACATCTACTATGAAACATTAACAAAATAATAAATAAAGTTGCAAAACTTCATATTAAAAAATTTCACTTTTTTTTTAAATGAAACACCCTGTATATTTTTCTGTGATCTTTTAGCTCTTCCAAAAACCTTCAACTTTTTACGAGACTTTTGATAATAGTGTCATATACCTATCTCTGATATTTTTCAAAATATCTTGGTATTTCTGGTTTTTATATTCTAATCTTAAATAAGTTATATGTAATTTACATAATACCGGGGCCATGCAAAAAAGGCAATTTTTATTGACCTCGTCCAAAGCTAAAATCATATTTATTAATTCATTATCCAGTGTTCCAGACAAAATCTTCACCCTTTATAAACGCACGTTTCTAATCGAAATTAACGCCTTAGGCCCGGTTCACATGAGCTGCTAAGTAATCGGCACGCCGAGATTGGTTTCTATCGAGATAGGCAGAAATACGTTGAGAGTAAAGGGGCAATGGGGCGCCCGATACCCTGCCCCATTACTTCCAACTTTCCGACTATCTTGATAGAAAACAATCTCGGCGTCCCAATTACTTTGCAGCACATGTGCACCGGGCCTTAGCTGTCATTACGTAAAAAAAAAGAATGCTTCGTTATATATCCATGAAGTTCAAGGAGATGTATTTATTTCATTATCTTGCATCAGATATAAAATAAAACAATCAGTTGTAAACAAACATTTAAATTATAGATAAAGAAACTGAGTGGCGAGGTTCAGCATTGAGAGACGGCTGCGCATGCTGTTCTTCCACCTAATCACAGAAAACAGAGAAGAAGAAAAAATTGCTTTGTCTAGGACAGATAGCGTACGATGTAATAGTTTGACAATAATATGGAAAAACGTCAGAAATTGACAGTTTTTTTGTTACTGTTTTGTGTATGTGCGATTCTGTCCCAAGCTTTTCAGCTCTTCTTTTTATGTCATATTTTTAGACATAATCAAGAAGAGCTGAAAAGCCAAATTTGGTTGTAAACGGTTTAGCCGAAAATGAGAGTACAGACCTAGCGACATCATCGAGATTTTGTTTGTTTCGGATTCTTTGTGCTACAAAAAAGTGGGAGGAGGGGAGGGGGCAGTTTTTACTCCCAACGCAATACGTGCACAGTGGAAAGTATAAATGAAGGAAAACGGCTAAAGAATAAATTAAATAAAACTGGAAAACAAACGAAACATTGGTTTAAATCAGTTCATCAATGTTTGCTTGAATACTCTTTTAAAAGGATTCAAGTGGAGCGATTTAAGAGAACTCGCGGAAGACTATTGTAAACAAAAGCAATTTGATAACTGAGCGATCTTTTACAAAGAGCCACTTTATTTTTTCGCTATAACTTTTGTGGAAATGCCCAAAAATAGACGTAACGGCAAACGACGTATATTCTTTCGTACACATACTTACATGAGCACGACCACATTGGGTGCTTAAGTATTTTTGTTGTAATTAATTCATTATAAATCCGTATTCGTAAAATTTCATTGAAAAAGAGCGCATTCGCATACATATTCCGTTATATCTGAGTTCGACAAAATTTTACCCCCACTTTTCCCAAATCAAGTAAAATCATGCCTATAATTTAGGACTAATTAAAGACTAATTTGTAGCCACAAAATTAGAATTTGTACCCGCTTAGTTCTGCCAGAAAACCGATTTTTAAGTGGGTCTGGAGGATCGTTCGGTAGGCATTCAGTTGTATCCGATTTTTGGGTTACAAAGTTGATGATAAACTCACATGTTAAAATTCTGGTACGGGCCGGGCCACTGGTGTACTAGTTTAATGGCAAAGCAAGTACTCATTGCAAAAATATGAATCATTAAGGCGATGAACTGAGATATAACGACAGATTTTGTGCGATAATTTTTAAACGTATTATGTATTACTTTTACTAATTCTGAGAATTGCCCTTGTTTAGTAAAACATTGTTTAAATAAGGTATATATTATTTAAACAATGAAAACTAATTTGAGTACAAATTACTCTTTAATTCACAATTTTTGATGCAACTAATAAAATTTCAATCGGGAAAAGTAAGGATGCTAATTTGATTTCAAGTTAGCATCCCCACCTTATAAATCTGTTTTACGGCAGAACTAAGCGGGTACAAATTCTAATTTTGTGGGTACAAATTAGACTTTAATTAGTCTTAAATTATAAGCGACAAAGCTTGTTTTGGACTTTCTGTTCGTCCGTCCGTCTGTGTACATGTCTGACTTCGTTATTCAATGCTACAACTCGCGAACAGTTTCGTATTTTCCAATTATGTTTTCAGTAGAGGTAGACAATGGTCAATACATATATATAAACTTTTAAAGTCTGCGAACTAGATTTTACTGGTAGTACCATAGATGTATGAGTATGTCTATTATCTATAGGTAGTACCATTGAATAAAAATAGTGTTTTTATTCAATGGTAGTACTAAGCTGTAGCCCACACACCATAAACCCGTACTTTCATTTGGTGTTTAACTATAAAATGCGTTAGCCACAATAGCCGAAGTGGCGGGAAACGTCGACTTTAGCCGCTATGACATTTCGAACAAACCATTTATTAAGCAAATAAACTGTTCAAACCAATATAGACAACGAGCGACAAACACAGATGAACGGAGGAAAGTCAAAATGACCAAAATGTAATCAGTTAGTCCCTTGGCTATTGTGTACCTATTATTGAAAACAGAATTGGAAAATTCGAAACCATTCGCGAGTTATCATGTATACAGACGGACAGAGAGTTCAAAATTATGAGCCAGCTGGGTCGCTCGTTAAAAGGGTACGTTTTCATTATTTTGCAATGTTACACCATAGCCCACATAATGTCCACCACCCCAACATGAGCTGGTGCACCGATCAGCACAATTTAGATCCTGTTATAGGACGGGTTGTAACCCCAAATTAAAACATTTCATATTTCTGTTAATATTGACCTCACCAAACATGCAGGCAGTTAAGGGTGTTAATTCGTATATTTGAATCGAATCAAAATCGGATTTTCAAGATTTTTGAAATTTCAATCGCTTACATAATGGACAAAAATTGGAAAAGAGCGTATTTCACAATCACTTTCATAGAAGAAACGATTGAATCCGAATGAAGCTTTTCAACTGCCAAAAAGAAAAGCTAAAAACCGAAACAAATTGCGATTTTGTGCCTTGACCACGTACCTCACTCGTCCCTGAAGAAAATTGATTTATCGGCAAAAAAGTATAACTAAATCATTTAATTCTCTCTAATATTATTTACTTATTTAACAATTGTATATCCTGTTTATTTATGCGATTGTTTTCATTACAACCTCTCCTTGTGCAAGAGTAGGTAGTCTACTTTAGGGAAGTGGTTACTGGTTAGGACATCAAACAAACATAAAAATGCGTACAAACTTTACCTTTACCGCAATGCAGAAGGGTGAAATGAAAGAGATAGTTTAGGCCGAATTTATTACGGGATCGAGAAAGTGGCGTTCTTATAATTTTTTCGATCTAGACAGGTTGCTTTATACCGAGGGTGCAACTGGCAGGTAGTTTGGGGAAGTCTGGTGTCATATCTCTTTGTTTGTAGACGGTAACAGCGGGAGGCTATTAAGCCATTTGTTACGCAATTATATAGGTACATCTTACACCCGAAACCGTTTTTCGACTTTTTAGATTAAATCAATTTATGCAACTTATTGGCCTATTATTATTTATGTATATAGGCGAACAATACTTGATTAACTTTTTGATAACGGAACACGTCACGAGAAATAATCAAAAAAGTCGTTAATAAAAGCGGTAAACAAGCCAGGTAAGGAATTTATTCGTGTATAAAACACGCTGTTGCCGCTTCTTATCATAGAAGCATTCACAGGTGTGGCTCATTTACCTTTAAATATGATTCACTTTAATTATAAATATAACGCTTAAGAATGCACTGTCAGTGCTGAGGAAAGCAAACAGAACTCAGCAAATTTTCACCTTTTTGATAAAAACGGATTAATCCATGTAAACAAACAGGTAATCAATTAGGCGGCGTCACTGCTGACATCATCAAAGAGAAACGATTTAACACACTTCCGTAATAAAAATGTATTTCGTCTTTATACATACGTACGCACTTTTTCGCTATTTACCTTTGCATAAAACCCACAACACACTAATCGCACATTCGCAGCGCACCCCCGATTTTAATTTTTAAATATCAGTAGGTGTTTACCGCGACATATACACTTGAAATGGGAACCGACTTCACAATAAGGCTACTAGTGGGGGACCTCAAACTTCTCGGGCCCCCACGAGTTCAACCTGAAGGGTTAAGTGCTTTTATGAACGACGAAAACAATTAACCTAAACGTAATTATTTTTATTGATCTCGCTAGTCATTGACTTACATACCTAAATATCAACATTATTCAGAAATAGGGGTGAATAGCCCAGGTACGTCGCTAACGCAAATCAATAACTCAATATACGCACTTCTCACCACTCAAGCTTGAATCGTAGACGACAGGTATTTAAGGCTTAGGCTCTAATTGCTTCAATTAGTGATTGATTGTTCAAATTCCTTTAGATTTGCAACTTGTGAATTAATCGGTAGCACAACGGCGGTGATTTTCAAACTGCTATTGTCTACGGGTAAAAACCATGAAATTTTTTCCTGTGCGGCCGAGACTTTTTCGTTGCTCTAACAAAAAAACCACGACCTCGCGTTATAATTTAGGAATAATGGCTTGTCAACTTTTAAATATTACCGGAAAATAAAATTCTTCAAGAAAGAACCGTTCCAAGAAAAGTAGGTAACTTTCTCGTGATTTGTTAAAACAAAATCTCCAATTTTATAAGTAGGAACATACAAATTTTAGCCTACAAAATTGTGGATTGCAAGTTAGAAACCATCAATAATTATGACGTGTACCAAATAATGCAACAAATTAGTGCAATTCGGTAATCGGTAGGTACACGATGACCTCTTTTAAATGGATGATTCATATCTGACATGGGTCCTCCTCCGCCTTAAGTTAATTTAATGCGATATATGTCAATTAAATTGTCGTTTATTCAATGTCGTATACGCGTGCCGGGCAGGATATATCCACATAATTAACAAATGAGTCAGTTTGTAGTGTAAACCAAAACGATATGAGGTAATTACCAGTGATTTGACGTTGTTAAGAAAAATAATTATCATTACAGAATTCTTTGGCAGTGATTCACGCCATTTTCTACGCGTATTTAAATTAGGCAATAAATAAGCACCTCCACATCAACATTGTATAAATAAAGGTGTAGGTACCTAAGTAAATCAATGAAAATCAAAACCTTCCACATGCAAACTACAAAACTAACCCTTTACACACAATCCAACTGGACACGGGTGTCGTTATATACCTATGGTGTTTGTAGGAACGGCGCCAAAATGATTCAACAAATTTAATTAAATTTTCGTTTGTACACGTTGTATACTATATACAGGGTGGTGACTTACGTAACGCATCATAGGGATTTCAATGTAAAATTCATAACATGCGATTATTGGCTCCCCAAATTATTTTAGATCAAAAATGTATTAAGGTTTTTTGTAGAAAAAAATTTTTTACGTCAATCAACCGTATTACTTTTCATTTTTTTGCATAATAAAGACGGAAAATTGGAAAAATAAAACCCGCATCTTTTTCAATCATCTGTGAAGCCATGGAATTTTCTAAAACAAAAAGATATCCAGTTATCAATATTAGCAGCAGTTCGAAATGGATTTTATGATCGACTTGGTTACTGTCTTGTAGTTAATGGTAACTTATTCGAACATTTATTGTAAATTGTTATATTAGGAAACCCTTTTCAGTAATTTAGTCTTTCTTTATGTTGAATTCGCT
The DNA here is from genome assembly GCF_008802855.1 of Photinus pyralis. Taxonomy (NCBI): domain Eukaryota; kingdom Metazoa; phylum Arthropoda; class Insecta; order Coleoptera; family Lampyridae; genus Photinus; species Photinus pyralis. The sequence goes on from NW_022170596.1 coordinate 8,600,804, forward strand.
GTTCTAAATATAATACTTTTTTCTCCAACCACCTGAATAAGACGCTATTTTGTGACAGTGTTCGGTACGTAAAATTGACGTTTTGCGGATTAATCGCTTTCACCATGGCAACTGTACAAAAAGTGGATACTTTTGGTCCTAGTACCAAAAAGAAATTGACCTTGAAAGTTGGCCAATTAAAAAATTACAATCACGGAGATATGTCACATTGACATCGTTTTACATTGCAGGTTGTAAGATATTTCTATACATACAAATCAAATATTTTTGCATATTCAATGGAAATAATGATGTTACCTATACGTATGTACATGTATTGAAAATGATTTACGCTCGCTATTTTTATTTAAACCATGTGTAACGTAATTTACATATTCGATGAACGTAATTTTAATACGTATACAACCCGCCGTCGCGCGTAACGCCATCTACTTCAGACCCATTGCACTATTATCTGTCATTTTGAATTCAAAATTTGAAAAAGTTAATTGCAATTAATTTTAATTAAAAAACTGTATGGCAAGTTTTTTATTTCAATACAAAATATAACAATATTAATTGTGTATATAGAAATGACTGAAACTGATAGCGACATGGATTGCACTCCGCCAGAGATTTTAGAAACGGCAGAACATGCTACCTCAAGATTTGCTCCCTACAAAGTCGCGAGAGGTGAGAAGTAAGAAGTAAGAACGAATAGGTTATAAGTTAACCTAAAAACTAGAGTGGCATGACACGTGAGGACAAGAAAGCAGTTCTTATACTAGTAGTGAAACTGTGACTGAATCTAAATTCGAATATAATTTGAAGTAAAGGGGGTTGGAGAAAAAATTTTATGTTTTATTCGTACAAAAAATGCGTTTTCGGGACTCGGAAGGTTGCTGGACTCCGCTAACGCGTCGTCCAGCAACTATCTTCCTCGTCCCCAAAACTGACATTTTTTGTACTAATGAAACAAATAACTATTTGATGGAATTTGATTTGTTTTATAGCTGACGTTCCATGGCATGACGGATATTGGCGTAGTTTTTGTATTATAAAATTCCATGGCATCACAGATTATTGCAAAGATGCGGGTTTTATTTTTCCAATTTTCCGTTTTTATTATGCAAAAAATTGAAAAGTAATACGGTTGATTGACGTAAAAATTTTTTTTCTACAAAAAACCTTAATACATTTTTGCTCTAAAATAATTTGGGGAGCCAATAATCGCATGTTATGAATTTTACATTGAAATCCCTATGATGCGTTACGCAAGTCACCACCCTGTATATTATGCAGTGTATAACGGTGTATGTAGGTATAACAAGTCCCTACAGTATGCAAAGAAACTTGGCAGTAGAGGGGGACAAAGGGACTAATCTACTCTAATTCAAACCGAATAGTATAACGTTTCGACCTAGGCTGTTGGATATGGGTATGACATACCTATCTTGCACATTTTGTAAAAAAACAGAATGGAAGTCTCACTGGACGCCTTGCGTTACTTGTAGCACAGATTCTGTGCTTGTAGGTTTCATCTCAAATTCGCAATATTGACACAGGAAATGCAATTCATTCGGTCTTCCGTGCTCAAGGAACGAAAAAGTTGACTGCTATTTGGTTCTTGAAAGGTGTAACCATTGAATTTATGATAGTTATAAGTTCAATGGTGTAACCATTGTTTAAAAAGTATTTAAACAATGGTGTAACATAGTATGTGTCGGTGTCGTGTGTCCTATTTTGGTCGAGACTGCAGTGTAAGTATCTCAGCTGTTTCTAAAGATAGTGATTTGTGGTTTTCGCGACCCTGTCCCACTTTTTGTGAAACTTTTAATACCACAAAGAAAATCGATCTAGCTACTTTATTTCTGAGATACCTACCTACATGGCGAAAACGAAAAGTTTGATTTTTTGAGATGTTGTCATATTTTACTACCCATGTATAGGAAAAAACTAAAAAATCCCTTTTGGATTGTTATACATAGAATACCCAGAGACTTGTTATACCTAGACCGCGCATACAATGCCACTCGCGTATAAAAGAGTGATGCCAACATGTTTAGGCATCACATCATACTCGTAATGGCCAGTTCAGCGATATAATCCCAACAAAAACAAATAGTGAAGATTGGAGCGCGAAAGTTCTTGCCTTTACGAGTTCGGTGGGTGGCCTACCATGTTGACAACATTCAACTTGAGCTATGCGCGGTCTAGGTATAACAAGTCTCTGAGAATACCTAGTAGAATACAGTATCTAATAGTGGCGTAGTGAAAAAACAATTTTTGGGCCACCGTTTCTGAGATTTGAACCAAAAGTAAAAACCTGAATGTTTAAGGTTTTTTAATAATATAGGCCATGGTTTCATAGTCATAGAAATTTTGATTTGTTTATTGTATCCGTGATAATTGAGACAACCGATACCATCAATAAAAATAGGCTTGCGGTAGAAACATGTCGTTTCAAAAATATGATTACAATATAATATAGGTAGGTACTATTATACTAAACAACAAATACGTGTGGACAAAAAATTGTCGCATCTCCGAAAAGAAAGGTGACAATCAGAAGAGAATGAAGGTCTTCACTACATCTTAACCCGCCGATTATTGGATTTTAAACTTTACTTACTTTAACTAGTCTTTGCATTACAGGACTGTCCATCAACCCTTTGAGGAAAATAAGATCGGTTTCGTCAATTCCAGACTTTCCATCCAATTCATCGATGTTGTCTCGTAAATCTTCCAGAGCAGCTGCAACAAAAATGAAGTTATATAAATCGGCTTGTTTCTGTCATACTTTGGAATACATTTGACCATAAGCAGATATTCTCAAAATCACATGCTCCTGTGACTAGCTATCCACAGATTGTAATTTTGATAGACAATCTAGATTGGCCTGGTAACTGGTTATGAATTAATTTTAAAAACTAAGACAGATACAAAATAAACCCCTAAAGTGCATTTAAAATAAGCGGCAGAGCACCTCGGCGTGATCGAACACAATTGTAGGAATGCTCTCAGAATCTTTTGGAGGAAGTGATAGAGCCTTTAATCACGCAATCTATGGAGTGTCGAGTGGACGACAATGGGAACATGCTGCTAGACGAAGAAAATATGCACTTCTACAAGATGGAGCTTCAATACATTATGTTTTGGCTGTTAGACTGTGACGCAATCAACGGTATTCTAGTAGATGGATTGATTTCACGAATTGATCAGCTTGATTTCTTTCTTTGGAGACATTTGAAAAAGGAAGTATGGGATCTTGCATATATAAGCACTATTATTACTCGCTGCAAATGTGATTTTATTAGTGACTTTTTTATGCAATACAATCGTTTTTTTACGAATTGTTCACTTTTTTGATACGTCTATACCTATACTCCGAGGTTTTGCGAACAACGATCCACAAAATAACTTTCACAAAATATCAACAGTTAAACCCAGGGTTAAACCGCTTCACGGACACCAACTTCCTAGTGCAGGAATCGACGATGGTTTACGCCGTTTACCTATGTCTTGGACGACCCCTGCTTGCCATAAATCATGTAAAAGCTGTAATAAGTGCAACCGTGCTGATAGAATTGATGAATTGCCCTATATACATCACATGAGAAAATTTATTACAATCCACGATTTTTTACAGTTATCCTTATCGTCACTTTATAAATATAGGGGGCCAACAAAATCTATACCTAACTTGCTCGCTAACTTGAAAGACCCTCAGAATTGATTTCTTTCTATCGCGTGGAAACGTGTCTGCATTTCAAACATGTATCATTTTCATTCAGGCAACTTTATCATAAAAATTTGTGTTTCTGCGTGACTGCTCCGAATGTGTTCCTGTCGAATAAATCGAATCAAATATTCCGCTTGGCAATAACATATGTATATAGTACAAGTTAAAAAGTAATCGTAAACGATTTACAAAAAGCGCATTTCCACTTGTATTCATTTCCCATTTGTAAGATGCAACTTCTGTTAAAATCGTAAAAATCCGACCACGAACATGAAAGATAGCGTTGCACATGTGCAATACATTTTTGACGTGCTACTTCAATTTCAGTTTATAAGAAGAATTTCATTTCAATGCTTATCTAAATAAGAAAGTTGGAACTGCGCATGTGCAAATCTAAATTTTGCAACTAACATTAGATTATGCTTCCATAGATAAAAATGTTGGCACTACGCATGCGCAAAATAAAATTTTGAAACTGGTGTTAGATTTTCCTTTATTCCAAGCACCTATGTATCAAATTTCATTTATATGCTTTCATAAATAAAACAAGTTGACACTGCGCATGCGCCAAATTTTGAAACTGGCGTAAGATTTTCCTTTATTCCAAGTGCCTATGTATCAAATTTTGTTTAAATTCTTCCATAAATAAAAAATTTGGCGAGGAATGGGTTTAAAAAAAAATCTTTTTAAACACGTTTTTTTATTTTTCTGTTGCGGCTATCGATTTCGACCTAACTGGTCATCTTCAGGCCGAGCGTCATTTGATGAAGTGAAAGTGCATGTGAAATTTTAACGATGTTATATATTAGTTGTCAGGAATGAAAATTAGTGTACCAAAAAGTGAGGTTGTGTATAAGTATATTAAAACGTGTGTAACCTATAACAGAATTTTGAATCTGGCGTTCGATTTTAATTTATTTCAAGTGCCTATGTATCAAATTTTATTCAAATACTTTTATAAATAAAAACGTTTGCAATTCGGTTTATAAATGGTCGAGATGAGAACAGGGTACTGTGAATTTTGATTCGATTCGACTCAACTTTTGGCATTGCGTATTATACCTATGGCTAATATGTCCATATTGAATTTCATGCAATTCAGTTCATAACTAACGGAGATGTCAAAGCGATCGGACATTTCTAAACAAAGTTATCGTTCACACGGATAGGAGGGAGAGACAGATAAAGGAACAGACGGACAAGCCAACAGACAGACGACAGACAGCAATACAAAATTATAAACGATCTCTAGCATCGTTAATAAACGGCAAAAGTGTAAAATTATGGAACATGTAAAAAACGGTTTGTTGGTTTCTTTACAATAACTTTTTTAGCAATAAACGCAGAAAAAATTCCTTCCTTGGTGCAAGCCTCGACACCATAACGAACCAAATAGAGAAAAAGTAGAACATTAGCTCTTAAGATAAAGAACTAGTAACGTCTCAAGGAACGAGCGGACGGACGGGCGGACAAAGTGGCTACAATAGCGCATTTTTTTTATTTTTGTGGAAATGCGTTAAAAACATACAGAGCTTCTCTCAACAAAATTGTAGTTTTTACAAAAAACACGTTATGTTGGCAGATAACAACGGAAAATCCGTTAATATCAGTCATCCTTATTAGCGAGCTCTTAACGAGTTTATAATTTTGCGGTGTCTGTACGTCTGTCCGTTAGCACGATATCTCGATAACGAATTGACCGATTACGATGAAATTTTGTAGATGGAATCTTTATCAAATTTTTAAATCGGAGTTCGTGAATTGGCAATATAGCCCAAAAAATAATGAAGGCCCTTTTTGACATCTCCGTTAGAACCGAATTGCATGAAATTCAATGGGCTTAGCTTTAGGCATATAATACGCAATGGCAAAAGTTGAGCCTAATCGAGCCACATTCACAATGCCCTTATCGCATCTCGACTATTTCTGAACCGAATCGCAAACTTGGGCACTTGGGCTAAAAGAAAATGCAACGCCAGTTTCAAAATGTACCAACTTTATTATTTACGAAAGCATTTAAATTTTATACATATTATACACTTGGAATAAGAGCAAATCTAACACCAGGTTCAAAATTTGGTTTGCACATGCTATAGCTATACCCAAGAGCTGGTTTGCTATATTTGTTTACACGTTTATTTTGAATTAAGGTTAGTAATTTCAATTCCTTCTGTGGATAATGCTTCGCTATATAGGTTTTGTTTTACCAAACTCGACAAATATACGCTATAAAACGTAGGTACTGTTTTAATGTACCTATATCTCCTATACGAGAATGTTTTGTTTTGCTCTTGCATAATCAGAAACAACGTTTCAAGTTAGTCCTTCTCAGACTCAACCAATTCTTCATGAACTCCATAACAATTCTTGGGTCAGTTATTTGCCGGCGATATTTATACCGCGTTAGGGCAGTTTAGACAGTGTTACTTTCTTCATTTTTCTGATTCACATAAACTAACAATCTTTCATGGCGCCTCGAAGTCTAGCGAGATTTCTGGAATATTCGCTACATTATAAACAACTAACGGCCGGTTGCAGGAAAGCGAATTATAATCTAAATCCTACATTATTTGCCAAATCTGAGTTTAACCAAGGATTTTGACATTTGATTGGCTGCCTACTGCTATTTAAAACCAATCAAATGTCTGTGCAACTGGCCGTAAGTACTATAAATTATAACAATAAATCCTTGCAAAAATATAAGGAAGTAGCACGGGCAAGTGCTTTGTCCCCCCGAACATGTACGTTTACTTACCAAACCCACCACACGGTAGCGTGCGAGCAGTAACTGCAATCCCCGAAACCTAATCTAATCACTTCTTCGTTATATTGTTATATTGTATACAGTTTTTTTTAAATAAACCTAGGGTCCACAACATTTCTTATGAGAGCTACGCCCCAAAAGTCCCAAAACTTTGAATTATGTTTATTCTTTATTTGGTTTCTCATAAACCATAACCGATAGAAAGACGCAATTGAAAATTCATTTCTGAAAATTCGAAGAATAATTCCATCTGCCATTCTTGACAAAAAAGTCAGAATTTCAAGAAATTTACTGGATACAGTTCCACAGTTTTTGCATATGCTTTAAAAAAACCTTTTTAAAAGCTCGTTTTTAAGAGTCTGCCATCTTGGAGGAGGAATGTTTAAAAAAATTGTTCGTGATCGGAAAGAACGTACCCACAATCGTAGCCAAGCAAACCAAAGAAACGTTTGTTTTGGTCCTCTCGCTACCTGACTTTGACATTGAAATTGCTACACCCATGGCCAGATCTACATATTTTGAGCCTATGGGCCCCTCGAAATCGCCCCCCTCTCCCCCCACCACTTAAAAGCATTTTATACCCCAACCAAAATTATATTTTACTCTTTACAGAAATGTGTTCGAACGATTTTCTTTCTCCTAATTTGCTCAGATTGATTTAATTAGTAGTAAAACATTTTTTATATTATTAATTATGGGATTTATAAAGTGTTATTGAAACAAAATATAATATCTGTGGTTTGAATTACAAACAAATAACTGTTTAATTTTTAAAGAAATATACTCATTTTTTAATTAATATTTCCACATTATTACATCAACAGGAGATGATCATGGCACTAAGTCTAATTTTAGTTTTAAACATTATACGTTATTACGTAATATTTACAATGTGAAATTCAGAAGTGGTTTTCCAAAATAATAAAAGATATCAATTTCAAATAACGTATTTCAAGTTTCTTTTTCAGTGGAGTTATTAAGATATCCACCAGGATCTCCAGGTACAATCATAAAATTGGTAAAATGGCTAGAGGGCACCTTAATTAAGAGTTTTCAACAACAAAATTGCGGGAGAAGCCCTAAATTGTCCATAATATTAATACACAGTTCACATAATTTCGTTGAAATGTGAGGTTATGTTACTCCATATTTCATTATTACTTTTAAGTTGGTAAGAGTGTGCGTTATCCTAGATAGTACTGTAGAATTACTTCCCAAATTTATTTTTTTGCCGCCCCTAAAAATTTGCCGATATGAGCCCGGGCCCACATGACCTCATGGTAAATCCGGCCCTGGCTACACCCTGCGTATCACAAAAATGCGCTTAAGTAGCTCGACACATCGAGTACTTTTCTACTTTTATATACTTGTTTTTAATCAAAATCAGTGGTTCGTTTTGCAATTAAAGCCCTGTAGCATTGATTATATGTAAGTATATAATCAATGCCTGTAGGGATAAGTAGGTATACCTACGTAACAAGAGAGTTACAAACTTAGTAATCAGAAAAGTTGAAACGGTATACCGACGGTGTTTCCTCAAGGATTTTCATTTAATTAGAGAAGTTGGTAGATACTAATTTTGAGTTTGCAAAAAGCGAGGCAAAAAGGCAAACTTTTTAAGCTTTTAATTGGTAAAAAGCGAAGGCAGAAGTTGTCTAATTCCAGAATGGAACATGGAACAATCCAATGAATTCGTGGAGATGATCCCATGAAAATACCAGAGTGAAACGAAATCGAATTTTACAAAAGTTTTCTAGTCTAAATATAGAATTATAGTATAAATTACAAAACCGATCGATAGACTAATTTACTATTTAAGGAAGTAGGGAAGTCTACAATATTCGACCACTAATTAAATATGCGCCCCAAATCAATCGACACATGAAAGAAAGCGCTGAAACATTTAATTGCATTGCAGTGCTATTCAGTTTAGAGCTTTAAGTCATGCGATGGTTTCAAGCTGTTCGTGTTTTCCACATGTTTCAAATTGATCAATACGAGAAAAGCTCGGAGAAAAGCGATGTCTCCAAACGTATGACAATTGCATGGTGTGAAATAAGGAAAACGCCAAACTTACCATCTTCGCTCGATTCCACTGGCTTATCAAAGACAATTTCGCTACAACTATCAAGTAAGCGGCATTTCTCCAGTTGGACTTCTTTGCTTAGCTTTTTCATTGTGCCTATAATAAAGGCACCGAAAGGTGATCGTAACAAAAATTTCTTTTGGGCGGATGAGTAAAAGTAAAATCTCTACCACTACGTGTCGGGGAACATATTTATGTTACGTAAGGGGTTTACGCCATTGCGTCTGTTCCACGCCGCAATTTCGCGAGCACTGCCAGCCGCAGACACAGCCACAATTTTCAGGGATGTCTTCTTATGAACGCCCGGTTGCTATAGATACAAACGGCCGTAGTAAGTGAGAATCGTTGTGGCATTAAATTATGTATATCGAGCTCAAATTGTACGAATAAAATGAAAATTTTCAAATCGATTTTTGTGGCGCGACACTAGAAACCAGTGCAAGATAGGTAATTTATTATCTATCAGGCCAGTTATTTGGTGACAACTGTACTTGCAAATTTTTGCCTTTTTGGATCAGGTGCAGCAATTTCCGCAATAGTGCCATCACGTGCAAAAATGTCTTAGAAAAATTAAATGGTTCTAAATGGAGAACAAGGCACAAGACTAAGAAAGCGCTTGAATTATCCTTTGTTCAGACGGTACAAGGCAAAACACAGATTATACGAAAACCAAAATGTTGAGGAACGGACAGACCGATAGACAAATAGAGTAGTGTCATAATAGCTGCTTTCCCATTTGGAAAAATGCGCCAAAAATTATCCAGAAAAACCATTACGGCAAAGAATAAAACATAAATAGGTTGATAGTAGCTAGGGAAAGGAACGAAAAGAACTGGGTCAATGAAGTGTACAAAGCTGGAGATGGGATAAAGATATCAGATTGCTATTTAGTAACCAAGCTCTTTATTCAACGTAATGAAGTTCAAAATACGCTACCCTCAAATTGATGTTTACCTACCAATTCCGGACGCAATTTTATAAGTTGACGTTAATTTTCCAAAAGCTCGAATGTCTGCACACCCACGCAATGTTTCAGTCAAAGGACGCTGCCTCCACTTTGTTCCGCAACACGTGCGCACCATACCGAACTTTTCTTCACGTTATTTAAATTTCGAGATAATTTTATGGCTTTATGTAATGAAATTGTTTGCGAAACGGGTAGGTATGTATCCCAAAGCTCCAGGCGCGTGGGGTTTCCGTGAGTAGGTAAATTTAGATAAGTAATTTAATTACGTGCAACGCGCAAAGATAAATAAATGAAATGAAATAATAATGCATGAGCGTTTATTGATTTGAAATGAACTCAGTATAATGTTTTTAGTCCGAAAAAACAGATCGAGAAAATCAGATACGGAAGCGTTTTAACGTTCGCGCAAATGAATTATACTGGAGCTTTTGCTAGCATAGCAAGTCCTGTTTTCGCGGCCCACGCAACATCCTCTCATAGTATCGATAAAACCCTACTGGCTTCTTTAAAATTACATTCAGGCACGGCATTGTTGATATATTGTTTTCTGGGGTCTCTAAGGGATGATACGATTGCACAAACTGCACCATTTCGCCCCCTTTCGACTCTCTCTTCGAAATGGCTCGTTCTGTACTATAGGTTGGTATATCATCCCTTATGCAAAAATAGCGACCTCTATTAGTATACGAGGGTAGCGTTATTAGTTTGAAGACACCAATGTATCTTTTCGCAGGCAGACACTGACATCTTTTTATGCGTATCGATTCCATAATTTGCATACCATCAATTCATTTTTTCATATATAAGGGGCATAGAGATATTGTCATACTCATCCTAAATCGTCAGAATCAAATTTTTTAGGGCCATATAAAAAAATACCGTTGATGATGATTTCTCCAAACAAAACTTTGTATTGAAAATCTGTCAACCATGTATCATAGAGCTCAAATAGTGCCAATGTCTTTTTTCTATTTCGGTGTCCCAATGATGATTTTGTACAACTGTTTTCGGCACAAAGACAGTGATTATAGTCGTTTTTTTTAGGAAATATTGGCAGTTCTAGTTAGTGCAGTAGGTACTTCGTTGGGTACTTCCATGTTTGAACTTCAAAATGTCAGTCTTACTACGCTGCCAACCTAAAACTTAACGGCATAAAAAGTGTTCCCAACATAAAACATGTTAGTTCTAATGTTCCCTATAGTTTCTGATAATGATTTTTTTAATTAAATTAAAGCACCGAAATAGAAAAAATAGTATGAAAAACGCGTGTTACAATGCTTTATTGTAATACTCCTATCTTGCGGACACTCGTGGCTACGCTTCGCGTCGCCACTCGTGCCACAAGATAGTCGTATTACAATAGGTCGCATTGTAACACTTGTCTTTCAATATACTATTGTATTTTTTTTGTAACTTATAGATGGAGAACATAAAACAACGAAATCGGAAAATTTCCATTTTTCTTACATATCTTCGGAAGTAATCGGAACTTTCTGGTGTTTAAAGCATAACAGTAACTCTTTAATTGTGCCTCCTTTCTCTAATTTGACCATCGCCGTACCTTCTATGGTTTCGGAGATCCCCATGATAGCCATCCTTATCTTGGACACAGTGTAAATTCGAATGATTATTTATTGGATGGCATTCCATTTAAATAACATCGAGTTAGAAAGACCATGGTCAGTTCTTAATTGATTTACCTTAACACCAGAAATATCTAGGTTATTCTAGGAAGATCGAAACAAGGAATTTAAATACATAAAGCTTGATTGTGTAGAACAGTAGAACGTCACAAAAAACACAACACACCACGCTATAATTACACTGATTGGACACGCAAGGTTCTTAAATAAAAAATATATGTACCATATTCGTTTTTCAACATATTTCTGACGCACGGCCTGATGATGGGCAATATCATGCCCGAAATCGATCGCCAATAAAAAATTATTAAAAATATGATTTACCTGGTCTCCCCTATACCCACCTAGAAATTATATCACTGGAAAAAGAATAACTCCATAAAAAATAGAAAACTTCGTCTTAGATAGTGAACGTACGTAGTTTCTTGCGTTTTTACGAAATAATAGCGCTATTATGATTAAAAGATAGTGATGTTTACATACCTATATAAAAAAAAATTTCCATCAAATAACACAAAAAGTAAAAATTACTTCCATAAGAAAAAACAAAGTCGATGATGGTTGACTGGAGACGAAACGTCAAACTTAAAGTGGCATCTTGTAGAGGGACAAAAGTGGTCAGAATAATGTATCATTTTTTGCAAAGTTTCGGCTTTTTCCGGATATCTCCGAAAGTAGTCGGAATTTTTAAGTTTCAAAACTGCATTTTGTTAAGCATCAAAATACGCAACTTTGCCAAATTTAAACTACCTACCTATCTCTTACAGTTCCCGAAATCCCCATGGTGGCTCTCGAATTTGAATCACCCTGTATAATTGCACTGGTGACATTTAAAATTTTTGGAAGTATCGTAGTAAAATGTGACGTTTTAAGGTGTAATTAAATTACATTGATTGCAAATGAAATTTTTGCAAGTGTATTTACTCTCACAGCCGTAAACACACAATATTGATTACATTTGACCATTGTAAATAAACAAAATGGCGAGAATTTACAATGTGCTACCACCAGAGGTCTCATTGTTAATCTGAATCGTGAATAGGTGACAGTACCATCGATGGATTTTTCCTTTTCAATATAATGATCCATGGGTTTGAATCATAGACCCCTTATTCAAGCAAAAATGTGTAGGTAGGCAACACGCTATAGTCTTTGATAAATAGGATGTGATATAAATATTTTTTATTATGAGCATTGAATATGTACTACGAGGTAATTTACAGCGTGGGTTTAATTAATTTTGGAAGGCACTGTATATCAAAGCCGGTCATCTACAATAGACATGACATGGCAACGTCGCCACTACGATGCGAAAATAAATACAAACCGTGTCGGTTTTGTAAATGTTTGGTTAGGAAGTTGTATTTCAAAAATCTTCGTAGTCTCGCTTGCATTTTCTAATACAACAAGAAAATGGACACCTCCGACTTTAGCGAGCTTCTTCAAGAAGCGGAGAAATTAACGTCAACCATTGAAGGGGTTTCGGAACTACCTAAAGTTGAACGTTCATTGCGACAAGTGCTCGAAGACTCTCAGGATCTTTACAGTCGCGTTGCTCATTCGGGTGCGCAAGATATCCACGCGTAAGTATTTATACTTCTTCATTAATAGAGGTTGCGAGATATTCAACTTTAGGAATTTGCTGCTTGGTTCGCAAGGAGTTGACTTGCCAAGAATCGTACAGAAACTCGAAAATATCAGTACGAAACATACTTTCGAACCTCTCAAACCGACTTACGACACTGATGTGGATTCATACCTTGAAAATCACTTACAAAATCTCATTCTCGGAGTTGTTGAAAAGGAATTTCAAAAGGTAAAGAAATGAGTAGTTTGAGGTGGTGTGATAACATAGGTACTTGCAGTCAGCTGATGTAATCAAATCGACCTCGTGGGAACATCAAAAGTCAGAGTGGAATCAAGAGAGAATCAAAATTATAAATGCCATGACATCTGCTTCTAAAGACTTTATGTATGTTGGAAACGAATCCAGTGTTTTTACCGAACCACGTCGTACACCATCTAGCAAATTGGGATACCAAGAAGGAATATTCGCAGCTGTGCTTGCTCAATATAATCGAAACATTTATCAGGGTCTCAAGCGGCCACATTTGTTAAAAGAATTCGTTACTGCAGCAAAGGAGTTCAACAATACGGTATCTTAACTGGAAAATGTGGGTAAGGGGTCTAGACCACAATGCTCAATGACTGTAATGCCCAACTTCTAATTATGACCACAACTCCCAATTTAAAATATGGCGACAATAACCAATTTTAAAATTAGTTGGTCATATTATTGCAGTTTCTTACTTTTCTGAAGAATTTTGTATTGTTTGTAAATAATAATCTTTGACCAAGAGACTTATTTATGTTCGCAACAAAAAATTTAAAAAACTAGATCTATGGCTAACTTTGGACCAGTTTTTCATGTCACAGTTAACTCCGTCTGATATTTAGTTTCCATGGAAGCAAATGTATTCGTATAAGACAATCTGTCAGATAAGTTTAACTGGATTACTTGATCAAGAACTGGTGGTAACTGGATGTTTGATGTATTTCCAAGGTATTGTATTGGGTATTCTTTATTTTTGTGAAAAAATCTCGAAAAAAATAAACCCTATTTTTAGCGCATTTTCCAACGAAGTCCGTCCATCTGTTCGAGGCCTTAACTACTCTTACAGTTTTCCTTATATTTAGTTTGTTCTTTTTGAATTCGATAGCTTCTAGCTCTGGCACCTGAGCCAAGAAAAATCTTGATATCACTGTGCGCATGCGCAGGCTGCCCAATATCAACTCTTATTTATTAAAATATTTTGTTGAAATTTTAATCACAGACACGTATTCCATATAGTAAAAATCAGATGTGCGCACACTGCGCAATGTCCACTTTCTTATCTATGGAGCTGTTTGTCTGAAGTTTTAAACAAAGATGCTTTTCATAAAAGCAAACGTATCAGAGTAATGTGCGCACGAACAACTGTCTTATTTATTGAGATATCTTTTTGAAATTTTAATCACAGATCCTAGTAGTAAAAGCAAGCATATCACATATTGCAAAAATAAGATGCGCGAATGCGTATATTGTGCAATGCCAACTTTCTTATTTATTGAGATATTTCTTTGAAATTGTAACCATAGATGCTTTTAGTAAAGAAAAACAGTTATAGCCTTTTGGAAAGTACTCAAGTGCGCGAGAACGGAGAACTGCGCTAAAGTTGTATTAAATCAAAGTAAATAAATTATTGAGCACTACTAGAGGCAGAAGTAAACAAAGTTACTACGAAATTTTACGCTTTTTTAAAAACTCCAAAATATGTAGGGTGGTACCAAAAGTAATGACGAGATATTCTGTATATGAGAATATTTCAATTTATTAAGTAAATCGGGTGGATTACTTACAAATAAACACAAAGTTGGTTTATTTTATTTGAATTTGACCTCTCATTGTTGTTTTTCTTTCGGGAATTGTTCGTAATTGCGTAACTTTTGTTCAAATTTTATCGCTGTTATAAATTGTTTATTTAGATTTTTAATTCTATAACGTGAAATTCCATCTTAAAATGTAAGACACATCTGGTCGTTTGCGATAAGGAGTTTTAACAGGCGAAATTTAATTAACGCACATCTAGTGCTAATACCGAAGACGCAAGTGTTTCGAAGAATTTCGCTTTATTTCGGCGTAACTGGGGACGTTTTGCGCGTTCCTTCGAAGCTATTCCGATTGTGGTTGGCGGATTTGAAAAATGGTGGTATTTCTTTAAATATTGGAAACAACCTTAAAATGAGGCTACTGCCGCTGCTGCTATTGCTGTTGCTATTGTCGCTACGGTTATAGATAGTGTATTTCACCTTTCACGGCCAAATTATTTGGATTATTAAAAAAAACGAAGTAATTTAAAATTCTTTCAATTTTATTTATCGACTTCGTGAGCTTTTCTTTCTTTCATGGATTTTGTTTTAATTGTTTCATGTGTTACGAAATAAATTTTCGTCAATGTCAGTCAAATTAATGGTGTTTATTCGAATCCTTTGTGCGACCCAGATGGAGTTTTCATGTCAGATTTTTCTATTCGTATCCAAGATTTATTTCAGAGATTAGGTTATTTTCGGAAGTTGATCGAGGCAACCAGTCCCTCAAATTGAGAAATTTGAAGTCAATATTGTGATTTTTCTTCTAGCAGATGCTGCATGTGTATAAGGAGATATAAACATCTCAATTTTTATTTGTTTTGAGCTAGCTGGACAGGTGTTTTGTGGGTGGTGTAGTGCCAGCATGCCATTGCACACATCACTATACTTAAAAAAACCATTTCAATGCATGGCATAGATGGCTACAGGTAACGAACATTACACGCGACAAACGACAGTTGTTTTTCAAATTCTGCCCCCTTTCAAGAATTTATTAATCAGAAATTAACTCCCAAATAACTCCCATTTAAGAAAATTTCCCTCTATAAGCAAAATAGTAAACCTTTCAGAAATATGTATATCTACTTGCAAATGTTCAAGGTCAAAGGTTTGCATTGCATATGGAAGAATTATTAATTTTATCCTTAATTAAAGCTACACGGGGTTCAAAAACGCTTTGCATGTGTTCTTCAAAATAAGTATTATTTTTATTATTTTATTTTATATCAGATGAATGAGTAGGCTAAGTCGCTCATTAACTGTGAGGGTAGATAAAGTGATCACTTTAGCCGCAATGGTAGATAAAGTGAAACAGATAATTGTGCATTCTAATGACATCTGTCAATCTGATTTCAAATGGGACGTGGAGCACGATATAAAATGACGTTCAAAACATGTACAATGCCATTCCTATGGAAATGACCGCGACGTGAGACCTTCAGCATGCTATTTTTGACGTCTAAAGTAAAGTCGGAATTGTCATTGTTCTGCTGTTTTGTATTATACACGACGATAACGAGAAACTAACCATCTCGTAAAAATTAATTCACTCAATGGTTACTTAGAATATCCCTATACCGTCTTATTACCGGCGCATAACTAACGACTCATTTTACAAAGGCTCTTTGGACTGCGAAGCGATAGGTTTGTTGGTATTTTGAACGAACATTGTGCTTAAATGACTATTACTGTCCAATTAGATGTCACTGGTTTATTTTTAGCCTTTTATTTTTAAGTGAGCAGGGTTTCAACAAAGGCTGCTGTACCAAACACAATCCACTATACATTTACAAATATCCTGAACCTGCCAAACGCCTGTATATTAAAACTGTGCGCATCTAGTTAGCGACGTGTAATCGCAATTTATAATTTCTATTCTGAATAGATGAAAAAATATAAACAATGATAATAAATAATACGTTTATCGCCTCATTAACTCAAATGCGATATGTGCAATGAAAAAAAATCAAACAGCCATTATATTGATGTTGACTTTATATACGGACGTCATTAGGGGTTCAGCCTGTATCGACGATGGGGTGTTGTGAGAAGCTTAACACTAGGCTGGGAATATTAGGTTGGACATTGTGGTCAGACCCCTGCGTACATTGGAAAAATAATTGCGGCAATTTTTAGAAAGTAAACGATATGTGGGAAATTATGGAGTACATGACTCAGCTTCCCGCTCTTCCATTAAACGAGTGCCCTTTAGTTACTCGCTACCATAAGATAATGATAAAAACTTTAGTTGGTCAAGCTAAAAAGTATTTAGAAGATAGGTTTGTATACTGTCTCAAGTAAAACTATGAGTTTAATACTGTTGGTAAATAGGTACAAGACGTATATGACGAATGTTATAAATGAAGATTTAACCAATGCGCGACGTGGTGGTGTTCCCGGTACATATTCGTTGGTGAGGAGCTTCGTTAGTGTTCGCCTGCAAGGGGAATATGCCGGATTGGAGGGTGGAATGGTCGACGATCGACCTGTTTGGCCGGTCATCTACTTTTGCATTCGTAGTGGCGATTTATCCGCAGCTTTATATTGTTTAAAAAAGGCGGCGTAAGCAAATTCCCTTAACGATTTGCGTATTTAAACAAAAAAATTTGAAGGTTTGATGCCGGGGATATAATGCAGTTATTGGAGTTGAAAATTAAAACGCCAGGTAGTGCGGAAATCGCGACATTAGAAGGAATTATCAAGCAGGAGTATAAATGTACAGTACACAATTCAACAGATCCCTTTAAGCGGATAGTCTACGATGTATTGTGTTGTGGAGAGATGACTGATGAACATTCCGAAGTTGCGAAAACTGCAGATGATTACTTATGGTTAAAGCTTAGTTACCTTAGGTTTGAATGTGATCGAGATGATTCGGAAGCATTTGCGAATTTGCAGGTATGTTTATTATCTTTGTCATATTTTTGTTGCCAATTCCTTTTTCAATGTTATGATAAGATGATAAGTCATTCCCTCCTAAAATACACCAAACCTAATTTAATCACTTTTCTTTAGCCTGTAAGAATCGGTGCTCATTATGAGATGTTTGCACATAATGCAGTATTTTACGTTTGGTCTATCCTTATTCTTTTAGGCAACTGTATTGGAACAGTATGGCGAAGTTCACTATAACGCTATGAATCAGCCGCATGTCTATTTCCAAGTCCTAGCTCTAACTGGCCAATTTGAAGCAGCGTTAGAATTTCTCGCGCGTATTGAGAAGTACCAAATTCACGGTGCTCACATGGCAATTGCACTAAACGAAATGCACCTATTAGCCCTACCGAAAGCACCCACTGCGCCATTATGTAAGTAGTATTTGTATAGCCTTTTGAAAATACAAGTGACCGTTTTTCAAGTGTGCATTGATCCAGCGGACACTAAACCAAGTCGTCGATTAAATCTTTGTCGTTACATACTAATTTACGTGCAAAAATTCGAAGCTATGGCGCCAGGGGAGGCAGTGAACTATTATTATATGTTGAAGAATATTAAGAATGAAAACGAGAATATGTTTATTAAATGTATAATCGATCTAGCCATCGAGACACGCCAATACGGAAAGTTATTTGGAAAAATGGAAAGTACGGGAATGAGGTCGCGAGGATTTTTAGATGATTTTATTGGTAATGATATCAAGATGGAAGATGTGTTGAATTCGTTAGGGGAAGCGCTCAAGAATAAAGGCGTATTTGAGGATGCAATTGAAGTTTACAATATTATAAATGTATGAGCCATTGTTTTTAGGGGTCAAGTGAGTTCAAAATTTCATGTTGTAGAATCAAGAGGAAGTCTTACGGTTGTTTTGCACACTGTTGCCACAGATTGTACATCTTCAGACAACAGAGGGATCCTTACGTCAACAACTATCCCACAAGGCCTATGAATATGCAGCACATTACTCAAAAATTGGATACAACTGTAGCCAGAGTACGGTCTCAACTTTTCTTCTGTTGAAAGATTTGTTGAAATTTTTCGACGAATACCACACAAAGCAGTATCAGATGGCTTTACAGGTAAGTTTCTTGCATTCTACATATTTAAATGTTGACTGTATTAACGTGCGACATGTAGGTAGTAAAGTAATCAAAATGATTTCAGACTTTGACTGAAATTCAGATACTACCACTACATCCAAGAGAATTAGATGAACGAATCAGTGGTTTCGATAGGTTAAACCCGAATGTTGTCAAAGTACTTCCCGATATTATTTTAGCCACAATCAATATTTACTTTGCTCAATATCAGAGCATCAAGTCTAACGATTTCACATCCATGAAGTACCATGACAGTTCAAAGGAAACGGTAACAATAAATAATCATTTAGGCAGTACAAATAACGACATACTCTTTCAGCAATTGGAGTTTATACGTGAACAGGCAAAAACTCTGACAAGTTTCACAGGAATGTTACCGTATCGAATGCCTGGTGATATCAACAGCAGACTTGTTCAAATGGAAATATTAATGCACTAATTTTTGATACGTTTATTTTTTGCCCGACATGGCTACATCATACTTTCTTACAAATAAACTGTTTCTGTCGAGTTTTATTAAAATGCAGTTTCTGCTTCATACTTTGAAATAATAAAATGTTTTGATAAATCCATCACTTTTCCTTCTTTCATCTGAAAAGATTCTGTAGTTATAGTATATTTGTCACTAGAAGATAGAAACTTACAGCCTTATAATCCAGAAACTTTTCTTTGAACGCCAAAAAATTAGTAAATGTCGACAGAATTTCAAAAATCTCTCCATCCAACTCATTCTCTCGTTTCCTACAACTCACTTTACCTTCCACACTTTGCGATGAAGTCAAACTTACTTTAGTTCCTCTTCTAATCGATTCATATCAAAATTATCTACTTGCTTCATCAGTTGGTCCTCGATATATTTTTCAATGGTCTCGTTATATTTTCGAAAAATGTCGCTGTAAATAAATTTGTTCTCGTCCTGTTCTTCGAAATGTATCCAATATTGTTCCATGAAATTGGAATGCAGTTGAACAAACCGGTCATCCAGCAGTATGTCTTCAATGCATCCAATTATGTTGTAAAAGTATTGATCTGAAGAATTTTGGCATTCGTTGGAGATATCTATGTCGATAAGGTCACCTAGAAAAGTATGTGTTGTATTAAACCAAATTCTTAAGTGGGTTTTTACCTGATTCAGCCATTTGGATTGTTGTGGAAGTAAATTGCTTTGATTAGGACAAATTTTCGAAAGTGTGTGTGTAGTTGTTACCATAGCAACTGATGATGTGATCAATATTTTATACAGTGCGTAATTCGATCTAAATGCAAATTTAAACCTATAATCGAATTCTTCAGTAGCACTTGATGATATCAGCCTTTTTATTATATTTTTCAAAACCATACATTATTGAAATATATCGCAATAAACAAAATTGGTGATCGATAAAGGATTTTTTGATATTATTTTGCCTCATATCGAGCACAGGAGTAAACAATTTGGGTTTATTAGCTGGCTAGGACCCACGCGCCGCTTTGGGTTATATGAATTTTTCTTCTCGGGAAGTCGTCGAAAAATGTAGAGAATGTGAAAAAAACAAAGGAAAACATTTCAATTGGGCACAAGAGATAAATTTATGAAATATCCCAGTACGGAAGTGCTACAAATACTTGGCATTTTAAGTCTTCGCTATAGGAAACCTGGACTTCTGGAACATTGCTTTTTTTAAAATGAGTTTTATATTTTATTGCTAATTAAATTAAACTGAGGAAACACAGAAAGTCTGCTCTTGGTCTATCATACTTCCTCTGGCGCACTCTTATGGCATTTTTTATACTGATGCTGATCACAATCGCACATATTTAGTTCAAAACCTAATAGTGGAGCGAAATCGGGCAAAAAAGTCGTCTAGAAATGGGAAAAAAATTTTTGAAGGTATAACATGATCAGACCTAGTAGAGTATGTAGATATTGTAATTCTGCATCCGAAATGGTCTTTTACGACATTTTCCGGTGGTCATGACATTTTTTACAGTCAAAAAACCACTCAAAAGTGTCTTCATAAAAATTTATGTTTTTAGAGATTTACCCCGGAATATCTCGGCTCCCGCACGAGTGATTGTTATAATTGTTTCAGTTCTATAATGCCAAATAGTACGCGCTTCTAACTACGCCTATTACATCGAAAACATGATATAACTACATTATCATAATTGCCATCAAAGTCGATAAATCGATTATTGAGAAGCGTAAACTTCACTCTGCGAGAAACTTTTTTATTATTTGAGGAATCTCTACATGTATCGTACGAATTGTAGCTGATAGTCACCAAAAGTTTTTGGTGAAAGAATTTTAGTGATAGGTCTTACCGTTTTCGAGTAAATGATATTTCTATATGCAGCTCATGCGCGTCCGCGGTCCGCCTAGCAGCGCACTTGCTTGGCTGCTATCTGCGCCGGCCGGATAGCCGGCTTGTCACCTGTAGTGGAGCGAAATCATGCCAAAAACTATAATGCCAAATGGAAAGCGCAGCTGTTCTGCATATTATATTGAAAACATAATGTAACTACATTACCTATCAGAAAAAAATACGAAAGTCGATAAATCAATTATTGTGCAACATAAACTTCACTCTGCGGGAAAATTTTTTGAATTATTGTTGGCAGTACTTCTAGTGTTACAGTTTCTGTGAGCACAGTAAGATGGACAGGTATCCAAATATTACTTTATATGGACCATCCAACATCTTCGATGTTGTCGAGTGTTGGTTTGCATTGTTTCCTGCGGTACCACACGTTTAATTGGTAAAAGTATAGTGTTACGGTGAAAGTAATTAATGTCATTGTGATAAATTTATGGTTCATTTCCTTTTTAAACTTTAGGGGAAGGGAAACTACTGCCATTTAGGAAACTACGAAGATATTGAATTTAAAAAAAATCATTCTGGAGGCTGTTCAATAAATTTTCCTACTTCAATTATCATAGTCACAGTCACCGGTTATTATGAATAACTCCCGCAGATTCTAGTATCTTTAATGTTAGGGATTGTTCCACCTGTTTGGAGATATCTGTATATATTTTTATAAAACATGACAGTACTATGAAGTTAGGTTATAAAAAATGACAGCTATTCAGATTTTATTTGTCAATTTTTTTAGGTTGGCAGCAAATTTGCCCAAAAATGGCGGATGATTGCGGTACTTTCTATATCTAGTGACTTTAGTGCTTGTTAAAGTCACTAAATATAGAGTGCTTGTTAAAGTCACTAAATATCTTAGACCATATAGTACATGGACTGCTAATTGTAACTAAAATATGGTCAAGGACATCGCCTGGGTATGTGCGTTTCAGGGTAAACGAGTCTGTCCGAAGTTGTCCGATGAGACACGATTTGAGACTGTCAACCTATAAATTAACAAACGTCAATTAATTAATCGCCTAGATATCCCAAAAAAAGCAAACTTATTCTTATTTGTGGACGTATAGCAAATAATGAAGAGCATTTAAAGCTTCCCGTACTACGCGGTTACTATAAAGCTGCTCTTTAAGCGATCCTAGTGGTGTTTACACGACTTTAGTTTTTTTTTTTTTTTTTTTTTGGGATTGGGAAATCCTTTCCGGACACCTCCACGTCGCCGTTCTATTGTGGAGATAGTGTGGGACTTTCACCCACTAAAACCCTTCCCCAATTTACGCTCTGCGCTCTACCTTGGAACCGTCGGCCGACATTACTTCAAGGTAGGCGGTAGTATGGCTCCGTTTATCTGTCAACTTTCCTTTTTAGTATATCTGTTATCATGTTAATGACTACCTTCCACCCACTTTCGTTGCTCATCATTACTTGTGCCACGTTCTCCACAGTTATGTTTGTACCGCACTCTATACCAGCCTTCAATCTTGCTTCCTCCCACCTCACGCATTCAAAGATGGTGTGTCTTGGCGTGTCTTCGGCGCCACAGTAAGCGCACGCGCTGGTCTCTCTCTTTTTAAATTTGGCCAGATAGTAGCTGAAGTTGCCGTGCCCCGAGAGAGCCTGCGTGGCCTCGTACGTCAGGCTTCCCCATTTCCTGTTGGCCCAACGCTCCACATCTGGGATGAACGTCTTTGTCCAGTTTGTACCTGATTCCTCCCACTCCTTCTGCCACTGCCTGAGGGTTTCCTGCCGCGCGGCTCTCCCGGTTCGGATTTTTAGGTTGGCGTCTTGCCTTTCCCTGATGAGATATTTTATCGGGGGCATCCCTGCAATAGCTAGTGCACAGCCTGTCGATATCGTCCTGTAGCCCATTATAACCCGCAGAGCTAGCTTCCTATTGACTCTTTCTAAAAGTTTCTGGTAGTGCGCGTACTTCAGCGCCTTTGCCCAGATCGGTGCACCGTATAGTACAGTCGAGAGTACTACACAGGCTAGCATTTTCCGCTTTTCCGGTTTTGGGCCCTTTACGTTTGGTGTGATCTTGGTTAGCTGAGCCAATTGTGCGTTCCCCTTTTTGACTGCTTGGCGCACATGTTCCGTCATGCGCAGGTTTCTATCTATGTACACGCCCATGTATTTAAGATATGGCGATGTTACCAGGGTCGTCTCTTGGAAGCTCACCTCCATCTCCTTTACCTTCCTGCCGCCGTAGAGGAGAGTCATCTCCGTTTTCTCCCACGCGATATCAATTTGCATTCCTTTCAGCTCTGCCGCGAGTCTATGTAGGCCATACTTCAAGGTGTCCTGTAAACTTTTCGTGTCTCTCCCTTTGGCTACGAGAGCTAGGTCGTCTGCGTAAGCCACGCTCACTATGTCTGGGCCCATGTCCAGTCTAAGGACCCTATCGTAGAAGATGTTCCACAGGGTCGGTCCGAGAATCGAACCCTGTGGAACTCCGCTCGTCACCGATCTCAGCCTCCCGTCTTGAGCTATGATAAATCTCTTATCCAAGTAGGATTTCACGATGTCTAATAGGTAGTCGCTGATTTTCGCATTTTGTAGTGCCTCGATAATGCCGCTCCAGGGTGCCGAATTAAAAGCGTTTTTTATGTCCAGGGTTACCATGATGCACAGCTCCCTGTTCTTCGACGCCTTCCCCATGATATTCGTCGCCATTTCGAGGGCTTTCTGAATTGCGTCCATGGTGGTCCTGCCCTTGCGGAATCCAAACTGGTTTTCACTTAGCGCTCCCATTGCCTGTATTTCTGCCTCAATTCGATTTTTTAAGATACTCTCCAGGACTTTCCCCGCCACATCCAATAAGCAAATCGGGCGGTATTTAGGGGTCGATTCCGTCGCCTTTGCGGGTTTCTGGATAAGGACCAGCGTGGCCCTTTTCCAAAGCTCCGGGTATCTTCCCGTCTGGAGGCATTGTTCTAGGATCGGCGCAACCTCTTCGACGCACTCCGTAAAGATGTATTTTATTGCTTTGGGCGGGATTCCGTCCGGCCCTGGTGCTTTTCTGTCCTTTACTCTTCTTGCAGCGGCTATGACCTCTTCTGGTGTTATTGGTCTCACGTCTGCTGGTTTGGTTAATGTTCTTTTCCAGTTTTGGGTCTCGTGCGTCGGGAAGAGGTCCGCAATGATGCCCTCCAGCTGGTCGTCTTCTACCCTCGTATATTGCCGCCTCCTCATCCTCCCGGTGGCTATTTGGTATGCCTTCCCCCAGATGTCATTGTCGAGTTCTCCTATGAGGGTCTTCCATGCGCCGGTCTTCGCCTTTTGGATAGCTTTTTTTAGGACTTTCTTCCTTGACTTGTACAGCTCCCTGAGGTTAATCCCGTCTGCCTGTGTTCTGAGATTTTTTCGGTTATTCCTTACCATTGCCCTTCTGGCAGCTACACACGCCTTCCTGGCGTCGCGGATTTCGCCGTTCCACCAGTAGACCGCTTGTCGTCCGGGTCGCGTTGGGCATTTCTTATTGAAGAATTTATCGCATAGTGTGGATATATCTTTCATTAAGGTTTCCGGGGTTCCTCCCTGTGTGATCCGTAGGGGGTTTTCCTTGCACGCTTTAAGAAACTTCGCCCACGTGCTTTCCGATATTTCCCAACGTGTTGTGTTTTTATTCTCCACTTTTGGGGGAGCCAGTGTCGATACGCAGAACTCAATGGTGCGACTTTTGTTTACCCTGAGATTCACATACCCACGACTACAGTGCCCTCTATCCGTGCCGTGACCATCCATTTTGTATTGAAAGCATAGGGCGAATAGCAGTCCATGTACTATATGGTCTAAGCTAAATATAGAGTGCTTGTTAAAGTTACTAAATCTAGTGACTTTAGTACGTGTCGCCATTATGACAGTTGAATTTTGAATTTTGATTGACGGCTTATTGTGCTTTAAGTATAATTACTATTCATTATTACAATGAATTATGCATCTACAAATCGAAAACGTAAATGTTGTGTGACAAATTGTGAAGACGTTTCCCAAAAATGGAGCCCGAAGTTTTTATAGAATTGGTTTAGAATATAATGTGGAAGAAATTTACACAAAAGTTTTTGGTTTGTGAACGTCATTTTTCTGGTTGCGCTTTAGAACCTGGAACACGAAGAGGTTTAAAGCGTGTGGCAGTTCGCACATTATCTTTAGCAGGTAACACTAATTGAATTGTAATAAATTGCTACATATTTTGCTTTTAGAACGATCTTGAGAGTATTAAAGTAGAGTTCCATGAAGTTGGAGTTGTTACTTATAAAACAAGTGGTCTGTACTCTTTGAAGCCCCTGACTGTTGAGGTGCATCGGCATTAAACTGAATTTATCTGGATCCCTAACAAACAAAATTGGACTTCACTGGCTGGATTCATTTACCTTTTAGGTTTCAGCTAGTCAAATCCAATGTTATTGTTACAGATCCGGAGAAATGCAGTATAATGCGGACGTAGCTTACATTTTAATATTTAAATTTGGCGCCATTCACGCAAAAGCTGCTGAGAACATACACGAGATGGCGCGTCATTTTTACATTACATTAGAGTTTCCATTCTAAGTTTGTTGTTCTATGGTCCTGAATTCCTGATACATAAGTGCTCCTCGGCCATATCTCAGGAACCGTTCGTCGTATGACTTAGGGGTAAAAAAAAATTATTGGGTAAGGTTATGAAGAATCGTTAGAAAATATTTTCAAGTTCTAAAAATGACCACCAGAGGGCGTAACTGCCATCTTAAATTTTAAAATTGCATTTTCTTTAAATTCGCATAATAAACTAAATATTCTTTTTTTCACATTTTTAAAGAGAACCAGTTTATCTATCATTTTCGTAAAAACAAAAACTCAGTTATTTCAAAAACAAAGATGGCGTGGGGCGTTCAACTGTTTTTGCAATAACCTGCTTTAACTTCTTAACCGTTTGACCTATTGTAACAAATTTGGTATCGTTGAAAAGAGCATTCCTTGGGAGAATCAACCAAAATATAGTTAATTTAGTTGAACCCTTCTCCGCCAGGGAGCTAGTTTTGACACTATGATCCACAATCCTAAAAAAATCAAATGGAATAATATGACTTTTTCTTTATGAAAAAGTAGCCAAATAACACCCAAAGATGCATTATAAAATAATAACAGCCGTAATTTGTAAGTTATTCTGCTGTGTTTACATTCAGAAAGTGCAGTTTTTTGAATTTGAATTTGTCTTTTCTAAAATGCCGATTTCTGTCCAAGAAGCATTTAATATGCTGGCGATATATTTTGAGTATTTTCAAAATGCGACCATCGCTTCTATTTGCGTTATCCGAATCGACCACGAACCATCCTCGTCAGCATATTAAATGCTTCTTGGTTAGAAATCGGCATTTTAGAAAAGATTACATCAAATTAAAAAAACTGCACTTTCTGAATGTAAACACAGCAGAATAAATTACAAATTACGGCTTTTATAATGCATCGTGTCTCATTTGTTTAATTTTCCAAGGCCTACCTAAAAGTGTAGGGTGCTTTTCTTTCGCGCCATCGACAAATACCGGAAATACGTCAAATAAGATACAATTTAAGCATTCTTATTAATTAATTAACTAATCTCCCAATATTTGAGGGTAGGAACGAGATTTTGTTAAACGGTTTTCACTGGCCTCTTTGAATGTTATTTGGCTACTTTTTCATAAAGAAAAAGTCATATCATTCCATTTGATTTTTTTGGGACTTTGGATCATAGTGTCAAAACTAGCTCCCTGGCGGAGAAGGATTCAACTAAATTTACTATATTTTGGTTGATTCTCATTGCCCAAAGAATGCTCTTTTCAACCATACCAAATTTGTTAAAATTAGTCAAACGGTTAAGAAGTTAAAGCAGGTTATTGCAAAAACAATTGAACGCCCCACACCATCTTTGTTTTTGAAATAACCGAGTTTTTGTTTTTACGAAAATGATAAACTGGTTCTCTTTAATAATAATAATAATAATACGTTTATTCTCGCGTTTATTGGTACAAGCCCAAAGGGTAACATGTTCAGCCACAGCTGATCTTCCACATGTACCCAACAATACATCACATAATACAATACAACAGAATACACAGTAGTAGAGCACTTTAGCTTTTCCCCTACCAGTCTTTTTAAGAAGTTTTAAATTTACCTCCCACACACAAACACCCTAACTCTCACAGACACAATTGCGCATAGTGCATGTAATGGAAACCCTCTACCGCAAACCTCATAAATTCAACCGTCCTGCTCATCCAATAGTGCTTTTTTATAATTGAACTTAAAATTTTGAAATTTTATCGAGGTGATATTAAGCTTGCACGTATTGAACCACTTGCATACAGAATATTTAAATGATTTTGTGAAAAAACTGGTACTGAATTTCGGAAAAATGTGAAATTTTTTTTAGTTTATTACGCGAAATTTAAAGAAAATGCAATTTTAAAATGTAAGATGTTTCTATTGGTCATTTTTAGAACTTGAAAATATTTTCCAGCGATTCTTCATGACCGATCTACCCAATAATTTTTTTTACCCCTAAGTCATATGACGAACGGTTCTCAAGATATGGCTGAGGAACAGTCTTTTTGGGTCAGCCGGTACAGTTTGAAATGTTCTTAGGGGTTTCTCAGCATCAGACACTGATCAAAAATTACCTGCCATCTCCTATGGATACTTTTTGACGCCTTGCAGATGAGGATGACTATAGATATGATTTTTTCTGCATGCAACACAAGAAAAGTAAAATTATTGCGTGGTTTTAAGATTTGATTTAAGTTTCAAAAAGAACAGTAAAACTTGACCTTGACCTTCCTTCCGAACACACTGGGGCGGCCATTATTATTCTGCTCCAGACACCAATACCGATTTACGCCCCTGTGTTCATTATAGTCTTGCCACAGCTTACTTGTGGTCATGTTTTTGGGACCACTATACTATTTTCAAGAAGGTGGAAATGTCAGGACATATGAGTTATGTTTGTTAAATCTTCAACTCCAAATGATATTGCAAAATTAAGATTGCTCTATTCTGAATAGTTGGAATTATGAATTATTGGTACCCTTGCCACAAACTATAACACAAGGTGTTCTTTAAAAATGCATACAGCTGTTGCTGTTCTGTGACAATTTTGTTAATGACACAATTAGATTGAAAAGAATAAACATAATATTGTATTTTAAACACAGTTTACTTTATACAATAAAATTTCATTACAATTTACCTATATGTTGATATTCTTAAATTTTTACAACACGTGTTATCAACACCACATGTGCGAATATATTACCTAGGTACATCACTGATATGGAAGACAAGATTCTAAGTCATTAACCATTAATCGATATCTTAAGACTTATTTACATCAACAGCAAAAACCACACGTTGCGGATTTTCAATCAAATTCTTACTTTGCACTAGCTTCAATTCCATATTATGTCGCGAATCTCCAACAGCTGGAACAGGATTAAAGTGGCTAAGTTAAACTCAAATTGAAGAGTTACCTTTTGCATAATCCCACGTTTTCTTTAATACTGCCTGTAAGGTGTTAATGCTATTTTCCAGAGCACTCTTCAAGTTATTAGTTTTGTGCATCCATGCCAAAATCAAAGCGGCAAACAGATCGCCGGTTCCTGTGAAACTCGTGGGTAATTTGGGAATGTTTATTGTCAACGCTCTTCTGTGCCCATCTGCAACAAAAAGAAATCACTTTTAGTATTCTCGTAGCATTTCGCTCGAAACACAATATTTTTACCTGCATGGCTACTAGCCATAGCTACCAGGTAATCATCATTTCCAAATTCAGTGGATGAAATAACTACCGTTTTACAACCTCTTTGATGTAAAATATCGATTGCATCCCATGCGTCCTCAATTGTACTCACTTTTTTATCTGTTAACAACTCGACTTCAAACTGATTAGGCGTGATAATATCTGCTATAGTAACAAGTTCTTTGTAAATCGGTAGTAATTCACTTCGCACGTACAGTTTACCATTATCGCCCATGACCGGGTCACATACTAAAAATCAAATTTTTAGATGCTGCGATTTTAGGCATAGGTACCGTAAATTAAGTGGGGATTTTTCGATTTTAGGTCAGACACCAACGATGCGATTCGATTTAAGACTTGAGGCGAGCCAATGTAGCCGGTTAGTAAGTGAGAGTACGTGTCTAACCCATTTATTGCAAGTCCTTGAATCAATTCATCTAAATCGGTGTCAGATAAAATTGGTCCTTTAGTGACTTTATATCCAGTGTGATTTGAAAATTGCACAGAATTTATTACGTCTACATCAAAACCCAGTAACTAAAAATTGAGGTTATTTATTTATTGATCTCGTAATCGCTACCGTCTGCAGCGTTTTCAAAAGTGATGGCTTATTTCAATTAAATTGCACTTATGCATACCTGCAATGGTAAAGTTGCACTTTTATTTCCTACATAACCTGAAACCACATGACTTTGTATTGATAAAACGCGCGGGGTGTCGTTCATTTCGATTTCGTAAGAAATTTCTTGATCAATAAGAGCCTTGCTTTCCAAACTGCAGGGGTTATTCCCCAAGTTTAATATGCCCATAGTACATAGAGAATGATATCGTTGGAAAGATACATAAATAATTGCTTCGGTGCAAGATTTTATATCATATAAATTACTGGCTAATGATGTAATAAATAATTAGATAAGGATTTCACATTATTTATTACGCTGATTACGCATGCACAGTGAGACAGACGTAAGAGGGAAATTCAGAGATTGGAACAAATATTTGTATTAGTAAAGAAGGTACACAAAAATTTGTAGGCTACAACAATAATTACTAAAGTTTATTTTTCATTTTGGCAACAAAACAGTCTTATTTGAATTTGTAGCATCAAACTTTGCCAATTTTCATTAGCCACTGTGTTGACAAACCCACAGAAAATTTCGAAAATTTAATTCCAAACTAAGTACAGCTTCATATTGTGCGTTAAGAATACTACAACAGGGCCGGACTGGACAGGGAAATACCAGCGAAATTCGTGCAGTTTGAGGTACCTACACCTCAAATGGTCTTTAATTTACTATGCGATCAAAAATGAATTGCTGACAAGTCACCATTGTAATTTTTGTTAACATGGGAAATCGTCAGAAATCGCCAGAAATATTTCAATTCATGTATTCAAATTTCAAATTTTCTTGGAGGTTTAACACCCCATAAATTTGTAAGCCACGCGGCCGCGCCTATGTTTGTCAAAACATTAGTCTATGAGGGCTAATTTTCTGAATGTAAAAATAAATGTATGAAAATCTGTAATCTATTCTATAACTCTCGCCAGGAAAGATTGCCGGTCACAGCACACCTTGTCTCGAACTACAATTTATGTTTTTCTTAAGATGCGAGCGACTTCCGGAATAGGATCGTGCCAATGTTAAACGAAAAGTCTTTTTGTTCAACATTGACACGATACTATCCTGGAAGTCGCTCACATCTTTAGAAAAACATAAGATTGTAGACCGGGATCAAGTGTTCTGTGACCGGCAATCTTTCCTGGCGAGAGGTTTATTTTGAATTTCCTTGTCTTCTTTATTAAAAAAATAATACAGGGTTTCTTAAATTGAGTAGGATAGCATGGCTATCCTTGTTATTATTATACTTACAGATTCGGTTAAATTGGCAAAGTTGTGTAGTTTTTTATGCTGATGGATATTCCGATGCGCATTTTGAAAAAATAAATCGTTTCGTAGATGGATGGAAAAAAAAGTGAAATTCGACATTTTTAAAAAGCTCAAATATTTTAGTAACAAAGAGAGCTATCGAAAAATGTTTCAAATAAAAGTAACATAAATTCTATGGCCGTAGAAAAATTTTTTTCAAAATTGCGGGCTTCGAGATATTGACATCAACTTCCTTATTTTAAATGGACGCCATATTGGATTTTTACTCAGTTTGACAGTTTTTTTTCTCTTTCAAATCATATATAAAAATAACAAGTTATGATTCAAATAATAAACATGGGTAAAATTACAATTTTTACAAAAAAAAAAATCTTTAGGAGTTCAGTCACAAACTGACAAACACATGTACAGAAGAATTTTATATACAACAAAGATAAAATTAATGGGTCGGTTGTACATTGGAACCCCGAAAATCCGCGAGTTACTGTGGAAACTAACTTCCAGCGAAGATTTAATGCGTGGTTCTTGTAAACAATTAATCGGACTATTTTTTATTGACGAGACTCTCAATGCGCATCGGTATAATGACGCTTTGAATGAAAATCTTCGAAATTTTTCTGGAAGAATTAAATGGGTTGCATTTTTAACAAGACGGGGCCGCACCACATACCGTTCTACCGAATAGTAAATTGGTTACGCTACCATTTTCCTGCAAGGTGGATAGGCACCCACGGACCAGTGCGATGACTGGCACGTTCGTCCGACCTCACACCGAGGGATTTTTCCGAGGCCATATCTGAAACCGGGTTTACGTAACAGTGCCAGACATGTGGACGATCTGCGACAGATCTGATTATACATGATGCTTGTCACCAAATACCACCAAACGTTGTGTTAAATTCAGTATAATTCGTAGGTGTCAGTGTGCATTGAACGAAATAGTTGCCAATTTCAGCAATTTCTGTAGAATGAACAGCATTTTAATTGCTATTATTTATAGCTTGAAGTGAAGGTTTGTAGGGTGAGTAGGCTCAAAAAACCAGACTTCGTTTAGTTTTTTTTAATTGGTAATCCAAATATTTCGGACGCAGTTTGCTGTCCTTCCTCAGTGGGACCAAATTGTGTGCACTAAACACGTCGTTAACAAAATGGTGGACGCCTCCATTTCTTGGTGAACAATTATTACATCAACAATTACTGAACAAACACATTAAAATTTTTTGGGTAACATAAATTTGATCTGAGACCCAGACGTATAAAATATCAGGACATCATGTACACAGATCAAGTCATTGAAATGCACTGATTGCTAAATGAGGAACAGTTTTGGACAATTGACAGGAAAAGAGAATCTTCTCCCTACAAACCTTCACTTCAACACCACGCAAGGCCGAAAGAAAAGAACCTTTTTAATTATTTATAGCATTTTTAATAGAGACAATATTATGTAAGAAGAATTGTTTCCATGGCATGCTGCAAAATTTTGAAAAATTAGTCTTTATTTTTTTTGGGTGAGAAATTCTATCAAATTTAATTAAAAAAACATAATCATACCATTTAACATATTATTATTATGTGGTCGTTTTGTGGTATTTGACAGTCATTAAATATGGTTTTTGTTGCATTGAATTCGGACATAAACTGTAGGCGCTACAGCTTTCGGCGATTTTAGCGCATTTCCAAAAAAAATGCGCTAATGTGGCCACTTTGTCCGTCCGTCCGTCCGCTCGTTCGTTGAGACGCTACTAGACTAGTTCTTTATCTTAACAGATTAAGAGAAATTGTTCTCCGTTTTTCGCTATTTAGTTCGTTATGGTGTAGTGGCTTGCACCAAGGAAGGAATTTTTTCTGCGTTTATTGCTCTGCCTGTTGGTCTGTCCGTCTGTTCCTTTGTCTGTCTGTCCATGTATCTGTCCGTTGTGAACGATCTTTGTTTAGAAATGTCCGATCGCTTTGACGTAGCTTCAGCCATGTAATACGCAATGCCAAAAGTTGAGTCGAATGGATTCAAAATTCACAGGTGTCCTTTTCGCATCTCGACCATTTATAAGCCGAATTGCAAACTTTTTTATTTAGTAAGTATTTAAACGAAATTTGCTCGGAAATTTGATACATAGGCACTTGGAATAAAGGAAAATCAAACACCGGTTTCAAAATTTTGTTTTGCGCATGCGCAGTGCCAACTTTTTTATTTATGGAAGCATTTAAATGAAATTTGATACATAGCCACTTGGAACAAAGGAAAATCTAACGTTAGTTTCAAAATTTAGGTTTGCGGATGCGCAGTGTCAACTTTCTTATTTAGGAAAGCATTGAAATGAAATTCTTCTTATAAACTGAAATTAAAGTAGCAAGTCAAAAGTGGATTGCACCTATGCAACGCTATCTTTTATAAATGTGGGCGGATTTTTACGATTTTAACAGGAGTTGCATCTTACAAATGGGAAATGAATGCAAGTGGAAATGCGCTTTTTGTAAATCGTTTACAATTACTTTTTTAACTTGTTTTAAATTACACCATGTATGACACACATAGATGCGCCCCCGAAATAAATAATTCGTCCCTGTTTTGAGCCTACAGTTGATTGTCGAGATCATATCCCAGTATTGAGTGCCGACACATGCCGACCCGTGTGGCGCAGTTCATTTGAAGCTGGACTGCTGTACTAGATATTTGTAAATGTCTAGTGGGTTGGTAGAGCAGAGCAGCCTTTGCTGAAACCCAGCCCACTCAAAAATAAAGGCAAAATAAAAATAATAATACACATATCAAACAATTCGATAATTTCCACATGTCTACGGCCGCGTCCATGTTTAAACTTAAATACCGTACATGCGCATGTTAACTTTCTTATTTATGAATATTCGTTTGCGATTTACCACGCTTCAACCATAAAAATGCTTGGGGAGCACATAGCCGTGGGGAAAGTAGTGATCTGTGCATGGAAAATGCGCTAAAGTTACTGGCCTTAGAGAGAAACTCTTTTTTCTTGTTTTTTTGTTTATGTCAGTGTAATTACATATTTAACTTTTTTCCTAATAGTTTCAGAGTGATGTTCCATTGGCGTTTCAGAACATTTGTACTTATTCGTATATCTTATTGGTAGATTATGGGGAGGGGGATCTTTACACATAAACATTTAAAGGTCGCCTGGCACACATTCAAAATCTACGATATAGGTATAATGCAAGAAGAATCAAGACCATAGAGAAATTCTTACCCCAACATTTTCGAGATATTCACAATTAAATTTTCGCATAGCCAGTAGATGTGTCTCGTCTAGAAGGTCTTTTTACCCCTTGAGAGTATACCCTCCTCTGACACTCCGTTTTGCAGATATTTGCACTGAAAGTTTTGACATCACCAGTAGATGTGTCTCGTTCATACGTTCTACTTGCCCTTTATAAATACCCTCTTCCGATACTTCGATTTCAAGATTTTCGCTTGGACTTCACCAATAGATATGTCTCGTCCAGACGATTAATTTTGCCATTGTCGGTATACCCTACTCCGACAATCCGCTCTTGAAATATAAGGAATTATAACCGATCACCATAATATATGGGGTCGAGGAAGATTATGATTGGTAGAAATTGATTCGTTTCGTTAAACCCTTCATTAGAATACCATGAAAGATAAAATCATATGTCTATCTCCCCTCCCTCCCCTTCACTCCACTCGTTATCAAGTTATCTCGAAAAGGAGTCGCGCATGAAAGTTTTATAGTTAGTAGAAACTAATTCGTTTCGATGAGACCCCCCCCCCCCCCCCCCATTTTCAAAAGTTTTACCACCACCACTAAAGGCATGTGTATGAAAAATCTACGATCAATTGGTTGTTGTATGCAAAAGATATGCACGTTTTTTTACTGTAAAAAAACAGCAGCTCAGGCAGTAATTCATGGGGACCCTAACCGAATGTGATGGCTGTTTCTGGCACACCTTTAAGATATAGGCTACCTCTACTACAACAAAACCCACGACTCTAGGACCATTCCCCTAAAAGTAGTTCAAAACCGCAGAAGTGGGTCGGGACGGACAGACGGACGGACAAAACCTCGGACAAAACGCAAAGATTCCTACACAGAAGTGGCCTCAAGTACCATCAGTACCTAGTTAAGAGAACCAAATACGAATTTTCTTAGGAACTTTTCTGCTCGCTTTTTTGTAACATACTTGAACATAGAAATAGAAAAAAATATGATCGTAATACAAAACAAAAATTAATAAACGAATAAACTTCGGTCTGGGTTATAAATTTCCGGTCCGGATCCGCCTTTGACGACATGATATGTGTTCATTTTCCGTTGTTCAAAAGTATAATCGCTACACTAACCACACTGCTTCCCTTTTGTAATAATATAAGTAATAATAGAGCAAATGCGTAGACGTGGGGTAAAGAAAATTAACAATTGCTTATTTTATTTACGACAAAAAACATCGAAAACAATCAAACTGGATGTGATACAATTATTGGATTAGTCAACTAATAGGATAACAAATAAATAGAATATGCAAGCAACGGCTGAGGTGATGTGATACAGTGGAATTTACCGGGTTAATCTTATTCACTATATACCTCTATAACTTATTTTCAGGTTTTGCAAAAATAAGTTTAATATACAATTGTTAATATAGGCTGCCCCAAAAGCGATCCACAGCCTCCAACTTGAAAATCTAGATGTGACACCGTGTATTTAAGAGCAGGTGATGTCCTCTTGAATAATGACTATTCTCTTAAAATATCAAATGGTAACAATAGAAGATCAAAACCAAATTTGAACTTAATTGATAGTTTTGTTATTAGTCGAAGAAAATCGCCCTCTATTACTATAATATTAGCACAACCTTCAAATTTTTATACTACTAATAAACTTCTCGGGAATGTCTGATTGCTTTATGACTGCTATAAAATTAATATGTTGTATTACCTATATATGATAAAGGGAGGACAACTATCTGGGGGATAGCCTAGAGGAGGTGAGAGCTAATTTTCACTCGACGGTTAAAATATCTCTTTATGATCTTTGCACAATAGATATTACTTTATTGTACGAAAAATAGTTTATTGTCAGATGGGTACAATGTATTTCGTTTATCTGTAATGACCCGGTTTTTGACGAGTACATTTAATTACGACGATTAAGTACTTGGTAAATGCATTAATTGTAACTTCAATGTCAACTGTAATTCTGATGATACCAGAATTATCAAGTGATATTATGTACAAGATCCATCAAGGAGTTCTAGTTAGTTGATGCGATTAAATTATCGAATTCATATAATGTAAAAGCATGAAAATCTAGGAGTACAATGCAAGAGTTGCAACAATGATTTTTGGACGTGATCAGGTTCGTGCCAGTACTATACCCTTCATTAAAATAAAAATTCAAGACACGGAATTAACAATCACTGATGTTGCTAAGAATTTGGGGTTACATTTAGATTACAGATTAAAAATTTAAAGAACACATAAATTGTAGTGTGCAAAGCTTTTGCTACCTTGAAAAGGTTATACCCAAATAGACATATTCTATCTGTTCAAACAAAATATATCTGTCTGATGCTCTTATTCTATCGCATTTCAACTACTGTGACGCTGTATATGGTGCATGTATAGATTCGACATCGATTGCCAGAATTCAAAGGGTTCAAAATGCGTGTCTGAGATTTATATATGGCATTAGGCGTGGTGATCACATCTCACATAAGATAAGAGAAGCTGGATGGTTAAATATGTCCGAAAGGAGGTTCTTGCACACTGCAGTATTATATCGTAAAATAATAGACACAAAAACTCCCTCATACTTGTTAGATCGATTACGCTATCGTACCGACATACATAATCTCAACCTGCGCCACAGAGGCTTATTAGATATACCACTCCACGCTACAGAAAATTTCAAAAAATCGTTTTCATATAACATCGCTAACGTCTTAAACTCATTATCGCCCAATTTAACGAGCTTGAATTTAAATATGTTTAAGAAAAAATTAAAAAGTGAATTGCTGCAGTTTCGCATCTCAATCATGATGTAAGGAATTTGCAAAAACTCCTATTCTGTGTCTATTACTTTTTTTAAAATTGTTATATTGGTACTATGTATGTATTAGGAACTTAAGTGCATGTGAGGGGTCGTGCATTTGCATTTGCATATTTTCGTGTCATGTACATAATATATATATATATATGTGTTAGGTGTTTACGCTTGCTACGTGTTTAGGCCACATGGAAGAGCAGTGCTTACTCACTGAATGTGGTCCTTTTTCCACCTTTTGCTTATTTCTATTTTTGTATGTATTTTTTTCCCTTTTCTGTTTTTTTTTTTGGTGGAAATAAACATTATTATTATTATTATTATTATTATTATCACATAATTTTGGAAGACGAACTAGTGAAATGGAGATTATTCCACTTCCAAGACTGTACAAGGCGGCTGTCTGAATATCGAGCGAGCTCGAGGATCTAGCGGCAGAATCACCCACATCTGAATATCTATTCAGATCTGGGTGGGCAGCTGGTGTGTTCTTCACATCGTCGTTCGTTGTAGAGGAATAGCTTACAATGGCTGTTAGCATTTTCGGATTTTTCAATAGAATTTCTTTTTGGTTACAAAGATACTATGATTTTTTGTTACAATGGGACTCAACTACTCAATTATTCAATTATCAAGAGACCGCCTTGGAAACAAAAGATGAGCATTCCCTACAAATGAACTTTTCCAGGGGAAACCGAAGGCCAATAAAGCGGACAGGGGCGACGAAATTGAAGTAGAGCAAACAGAGTCTAGCTCCGCACAGCCTAGCCTAGGTGTAGCAGGCAATAAGTAAGCGATGGCCAAGATAGTTCAGATTAATTTACGTTACCCAATAAATGCATACCTACGATTCAAAGAGAGATAGAGGTTGCATTGGTCCCTGGGTAGTGGGTATACAAAAATCAGTGTAGTTGCTATAAGAACACTTAGCATCTAAGGACTACAATAGCCAATATGAGTAATGGCCGTGGTTCAACCTTCATTGACAAAATCCCGAGTGTAACGAACCGGACGCTATACACTTAAGCCTAGGTGTTTCTGGTGGAAACATTTTGGAACTGTTCTTCGAAGAGAAAAAGTCCTGTGGAAATCAAAAGTTGGGAACATAGAACAGTCGCATAATAGCAGCTTTAGAAGTCGCTGAAAAGACACAGGAATTGCCATTGTGGCATCAAGGACTCACTCGGATACGGGCGGAGACTAGGACGCTTTTAATATGGCAAAAAAACAGCTGAGTGGGATATATGTCGTACCGAGTTTACTTACAGTGTACACTAAACTCATAAGGAGAGCAGAGAGGGTCGAGTCCTGGGGAAATACTGCAAGAGCATCCAAATGATGCCCGAAGCAGCAAGACCCCAAACAAATTTAGCAAAATTTACACCAAAAATGTAAACGATTTCAAACAAAAGGTTAACGGTATCAAACACGTCATGATTCTGTATTGAGGTTAACTCAAGTCAACTTCAAAAACAAAGATCGAAACTCACAAAAAAATATAAAATGTTGCATACAAAACACAAATACGATGTGTGTTGAAATTTGGCAACCGGGTACTTTGAACATTAAGCAAGGAGGCTATTGATTTTCAGAACAGGGTCAAAAGTTATGGGACTTCGAGTGATTCGGGAACAGGCTCAATATCCTCATTCCCTAGGACATGTATCGAGTTCGGACTTTCGCTAGATTAGTAGGTATTAACAATTCAATATAAAATAAAAAATCTGGGATCTAGGTCAAGTTTTGGAGCAAAATGTACCCAAATAAAATTATTCTTTTCACGTGAATTTGAATTGGAGTAAAAGCTTTCAAACGCATTCTCTTGATGCCTAAAGAGTACATTTGAAAACTGCGTGTGTTTGATTCAAAGATATAAAATTGTCAAAATAGTTATTCATGCACCAAGATCGTTGGAACATAAAACAAAAGCATTATTTCGATGCCCAAGACATGAATTAGATGCATTTTTGGCGACCACATAGATTTTACTCAAAACATATCAAACTTAATTGTTATTCTTGCAACGAGATCTTTGGAAAAAAGACCAAGAATACTCGTATATTATCGCAATGCCCATTAAGACATGAATTTAATGAATTTTTTGCTACCATATGTATTTCGATCAAAGTAGGTCAAAATCGCCATTCGTGCACCAAGATCGTTGGGAAAAAGACTAAGAGCATCACCTCAATGCCCAAGACATGAATTTGATGAATTGTTGTTGACTATATGTATTTTGCAAGGTTAAAATAAATGGTCGTTAAAAAAGTGAAGATACGGTAATAGGGAGGATCCTTTGATTTTCGTTGTATCGGTTTTTTTCTTATGTATTTTGTTCTCATTTGAATTATAATTTTCCAGCAAAACAGTAAAACCAACAGTAGGGGAGCTAGCACGAAATCCACTGAACGAGAATGATCAAAATTTTAACCGATGGAGTTCCATTTTGCCCTATCAGAGTATGCTAAAATCGATCGTCTGCCGCCTCAGGTAATACGACTTAAGGCGCTGCGGGTACTTCTTGTGGTACCAATTCTAAAAGGTTGTTTTTCGAAAAAATAAGTTATACACCTAATGAAAACGTTGATAATAGCTCTTAAAAAAATATTTAAAAAAATCGCGAACATTTGATAACTCCGTAAAAGAACAATTCTTAGTCGGTTTTTCACGAACTTTCTACGGATATACCTAGGTTACCGTTGGATGAATGAAGCTAATTTTTTTTACAGACTAATGATAGGTACAGCCAATGATTATGACAGTGTTTCTTTTTTAAGTTTTTTCTCTAATTATAAGATATCTTATAATGTTAAGATAATAAGACAATCTTATAATTAGAGAAAAAATTTAAAAACGAAACACCGTTAAGTCATTAGTAGTACCTATCATCAGTCTGTAAAAAAAATCAGCTTCATTCGTCCAACCGTAACCTAGTTATATCCGTAGAAAGTTCGTGAAAAACCGACTAAGAATTGTTTTTTTACGGAGTTATCAAATGCGCGCGATTTTTTTAAATATTTTTTTAAGAGCTATTATCAACGTTTTCATTTGGTGTATAACTTATTTTCTCGAAAAACCATCTTTCAGAATTGGTACCGCAAGAAGTACCCGTAGCGCCTTAAGTCATATGACCTGAGGCGGCAGACGATCGATTTTAGCATACTCTGATAGGGCAAAATGGAACTGCATCGGTTAAAATTTTGATCATTCTCGTTCAGTGGATTTCGTGCTAGCTCCCCTACTACAAGGTTTAATTCTGTTCGGTTGAAAATCGAATTTTCTCAACACAACTACTTCCATGCCAATGCCGCAACCATACAGATGGATCAAACTGTCAAACTTTTGTGCACAACAAAAAACCTTTTCTAAAGTAGTCTTTGTAAAATGTAGAGGAAAAATGACGTCATTTCAAACTGCCAAAATCCAAAATGGCGCCCATAACAAAAAATAAAATTACAAAGTTGAAAGGACGCGCTCCTAAATGTACACAATTTCGTGGAATTCTCTCCATTTTCGTTGTCCGGACAATAAATGCAGTGGAATTTTATTTTTCGAATTTTCAAAAACTAATTTCGTTATAAATTCGTAATTGTCATGTTCGAAAAGTCCCAGATAGGTACTTACCGAATTTCGTCGAAATAAGAATTTTCTTTCACACCCCCATTTAGGCGTTCGCCCTTTCGTGGTAGGAATTTTGAAATTTTTTTTGGAATATCGGAAAGAGCAAACCCCAAAACCTATTCAAAGACGTACATGCCACCAGACTTTGTAACTTATGGTTGCTGGGTAAAAAATTACAGAAGAAATGCAAATTTCACCACTTTTTTGAGGGTGGCTCACACACGAAACACGTTGGACCCTCGGTTTATTTGGAAAAAATGCTTGTTTTGATCCTCACTACCACCCAATTTTTATTTTACGTACTTGTATTATGAAGGGATTTCTTAGATAATGGCGCGGTGGCTTTTGAAAACACTTCGCTAAAATCAATTATGAGAAACGTACAAAACAAAGGAATGCACATGGCGGTCTACAAGTGGATTGCCTGCATGTTAGAAAACAGAAATCTCCATAACCGTAAACGTACCCTATGGGAATGTCCGCAGTGAGGAGTATTATGCACACTACTGCGGTCTCTATGGACGACTTGCAGTTGCAGGATCTAGACAGAGCAGGGTGTAAAACTATATACTGACGATATAACTGTTATAGTTTGTGACAAATTTGAGATTAAGTATTGTGTGTGACAGAAAGCAAGCCACTCTCAAATTGATACAAGGGTCTATAGGTAAATCCATCAAAATCTCATTCAAACCATTGACCAGGAAAAGAATCCCATGGGACTTGTGAGCAGAAGCATATTTTCTAACTAACGCCAAAAATGCCCCATTGGATATACTAAAGATGGCTAAACCCATTAGTACATATGAAGCCATAGTGTGTTTGAAAAGGTCTCTCATCAAAATAAGTCTTATGGTATAATTAGCGGTGATTTATCAAACTATACAGGGTTACTATTGTAATGATACAGTTTCAGCTAAAATAACCCTGCATAGTGAGATAGTTCAAAACTCACAGGTTCATAATGAGAAAAAAAAGAATAAAATAAACAATTTGTGTGCATTTATTTTATATTTCAACCACTCTTGATAATTTATAATTACATGGAAATTTAATTATAAAAATAAATTTTATACACAATCATCTTTTACCTGCCACACCTTGGAGCTGCCAAGAAATGGCGAAATAAATTGACTAAAATATGATAAATAAAATTATGCCACGTTCACGTATCAGAACCGTGTATCACACAATTTTAGTTACATTAAATAAATTACCTTACAAAACGATTAAGTTAGTTTCACAAAGATAACTTAGTTCTACTATGTAATTAAACTGTACAGCCCACAATAGGAATTAGAAGATGTTTGTAACTACCTACATAAAATTTTATGACCAATTTTATGTTAACAATATTTATAACTGTTTTAACAGAATCATTTTTTTGCTTATAATAACCCTTGATCTGAAATAATCTAGTTCCTTCAGAAATTTTATAAAAATTAAAACAAAACACAATTAAAATTTTTGTGGCATTTTGATATCAGTATAGTATTCACTACCTTGTACAATGCAGTGATGGTTCACATTCGTGATGGATGCAAAACTTCGAATCCCATCAAATATGATCATCCATTACCATATGACAGTGATACCGCAAGTCACCTGGCAACCTCTTCATCTTTCTCTACCCAAAGTAATAAATCTAATCGCTGGTGCCACGAAGACCGGTCAATTTCGCAGACTCATAAACCCTAATGTAATAGCCAAATAAATACTATGAGTGCGCAATAATCAAAATTCACATAATTCTAAAAAAATTGAATAGTATTTACACAAATTTAGACAAATTCGATTTATTGGGTACTGGGACTATCGGTACCGCTACCACTGTTGGCGTTCTCTCTGGCGATTGATAGGCGATCGCGTTTGTTAATTTTCGAGAGACTCGCAATCTCTTTCAGCAATGATTGGATTTTTGAATTCAACTGCTGGCATTTATCGTCGTGCTGTTTCTGTGCGGCGTTCATCTTATTTCTCAGTTCGTTCTCGGTCGTGAAATGTTTCGCCTTTAACTCTGTTATCTAAAAAATTTCGCTTGTGAGTTAATGATAAATCAAGTGATACGTATGTTATATAAGGACTAGCACATACTTTGTTAGATGAATGAATCACTTTTTAAGTCATAGCGATTTCGTAACGAACCCTATTACTAGGTAGTAGGGTCGTACTTTTGTACTGTATAGTTTTTGTTTTGTGAGTCAAAACAGGAGTGCCAGTCCTATTTGCTTTGATTCAGGTATAATCTGTTCACCCAACAGATGCAGTTAAGCCACTCCCAATAAATGTTGGCCAATGTAATAACAGACCCGTTTCACAGTCACAAAATTATAAAAACCGGGAAATTTAAAATCGCTTGTCACATTGTATGACTAAGTTATAAATTGTTGTTTTGAATATTGACCTCTAAACACACAGCAGTACATAGTTTCAAATTGTGTATTTAGTTCAAAAAGATTGTTTGTTCGTATAAATGAAATTAACAGAAAATGGCGTCCATTCAAATACGTTCACAACAAATTATAACTGTCAATTCTGACAGCCAGGTCCGTTGGTGACGTCACATATGACTTAAACTT
The DNA here is from genome assembly GCF_008802855.1 of Photinus pyralis. Lineage (NCBI taxonomy): Eukaryota > Metazoa > Arthropoda > Insecta > Coleoptera > Lampyridae > Photinus > Photinus pyralis. The sequence goes on from NW_022170596.1 coordinate 8,643,661, forward strand.
GGGCAACATTACAAGTATAGGGATCGAGCAATCCTTATATTATATAGTATCCTTGGGCAATTATAATTGGAAGCAAATAGTTGTGTGTGCTACAGGTTTTGAAAATTCGGCCAATTAAAAATGTTCATTTAAATTTGCCAGGAATTTTTTGGGAGGAGCTTAACTGCATCTGTTGGGTGAACAGATAATCGTTGTGATCTATAGTCTGACAGCAGCAGGTTTGGCTGACCTAAACTTTACAGCTTAAGAACATCGACAGAAATAGGACTCAAAACTTATAAGATGTTTTGGTGCATAAGGCGAACAGCACGGTAAAACCTAAAAACTAGTTAACAGTATAACGAACTGCCAAAACCTTAAACGTATCACTGGCAATTTCACATATACACACTAAGGGCATCTGCACATTCACGTACTGCGTACTAACAGTAACCTTTGCTCAAATGTATTTTGGGAAGTTAATGGTATCTCTTGCTGACCACAAACTGGACAAGGTCTTGCTAGGCTAGCCAAAAACAAGTGCAAACAACTTTTAGTCAAACGAATTGTGCACTAAACTGTCTCTCTGCCAGCACCACAAGTTCACAGTGCTTGATAAAAACCATAGAAAGAAGTTTTAGTCAAGTAAATGTTCCCCGACCATCTGTTTAGTACCGCTCACTACCTCTCGCAGCATCCTAAGTCAATGCAACATGAAGGTACATGCATGCATTACGTTTGCCTCCAACTTTTCCAAAGTGGTGAACATGCCTGATTATATAGAATTTAGGAATTCATTTACAGTAGTTGTATTTCAGCCTGGAAATGAGGAGGGTAATCGCAAAGCAACTTTTTACAAGCATAGTCACTGCAAACTATCTTTTTATCTGCACTAAATAATGTACTTAATCAATGCCAACTTGAATGTGTGCTAATGATTGAAACAAGTGAAAAACCGGTCCGTGAAGTAGTAGTTGTGTAGCTCTAGACGAATTTTAATAAAAGATCTTAGTATTCACTCAAAATAATCAGTTCAATTAGACACAGCACCTCATTTTTCCAAAACTAAATTTTTGTGGCCAGTTCTAATTACAATACATAGTTCCATAATTTAACTTACATACTGATATTGTTTTCTAGTTTCACTTGCACCCAAAATAGATGTACAATTCTAAATAAACTATACCCCTCTCCATCAAAAAAATTCTTACGAAGATGGCAAATACGTTCTTAGCGTAATTTGCAGAGGTTGGATGCGCTATTGCAGTCACTTTCTGTGACCAAATATCTAACTACTCCCATACTTAGTTTTCAAAGTATTTAGTTTGGATTGTATTGGCTTATAGATCTAGCACCAGAGCCAAAAATCAATCTTGGCGATTAATGTGAGCACTCGTACATTGCGCAATGTCACCTTTCTAACTTAGGGAGATATTTTTAGAGTATCTTGCATCTGATACTTGGGTGAATTCCCGTCCGTCCGTCTAAGGGTTTGAGATCTCAGGATGCAGATCTCATTGAAGACTGCGTTTTTTTCTTATTAAACAGGTTCTAACACTTAGGACGGGCCAAAGACAAATAATTTGAAAGTGGCAACTAATAAGGGCCGACTTCTGTCTCTCTTACAATCTTTCGTTCCCTTCTTTTTGTCGCGATCTATTATGCAAAAAAAAGGCGCGCGCTCAGGGGTTCAAACCCGCGTCATCGTAATGGAAAGGCGGCGGCCTTGCAGTTGCGTTACACGACATCCTATTAAATATCGCTTATACAGCAACAAACTAATAGGCATGAACAATGATCTTAAATTTATTTTATTTACTCCGAAGCTGTTAAATACACTTTAAATGTGTATATCCTGCAATATATGCAATTTTGCAAAATAGTTTTTATTATTACCAAAGTTATTTAAAATATTTCAAAATAAATGACACATTAATATAGCGATTTTTTCCCTCTACAAGATGCTAGTTTTAAATTTTAAGTCTGAGGTTTCGTCTCCGATTAACCATCATCAATTATGTTTTTTCTTATGGAAGCTATTTTCTTTTTTTAATTTTCAAAACTCCATCTTGTTAGGCATCCAAATACGCAACTTTGCCTAATTTAAACCTACCTATCGCTTACAGTTTCTGAGATCCCCATGGTGGAACTCGAATTTGAATCAGTCCGTACAGAGCGACGAACAGCGACTTAAAGGTGTCCAATAAGTTTCCGCTTCTGCGCAAGCTCATTGCAACTTTGCATTTATTAAGATCAACGAAACTTTAACCGCAGATGCTTCTCTCAAAACATGCGGCAAAAATTTAAGGGGCTATTCCTTGGACTATTCTAAGGATATTTTGTCCTTTGATGATTTTTGATCTCGTTTTTGATAGGGCGCTTTGTTTCGAAGATACGGGGCGAAAAAGAATTTCGGCAATAACAATTTATTATTTACCACTTCGCTTCAATGCTCCTGTTTCATGAAGTCGTTGATGTATACTTTGGGAGGTTTTATTGTTTTAATATCACAAACAGAATCAATCTAACTATATTTCTGAGATACAGGGTGAAAACCAAAAGGTGACCATTTTGGGATCTTATCATATCTTACTACCCATGTAAGAGAAAAAGTTTGAAGTGCCTATTTTAGATATATTTACGTATAATGGAGTGGAGTAGGTAGTCAAAAAATTTTTTGGTCCATAGTTAGCAGTAGTCAATTTTTTGCTTTCTTTTTCCTGATTACATTGGTGCAAGTATACCAGAACCTATAGCTATACAGGGTGTTTCGAAATTCGCGCACACGGACTATGGGATGGTGTTATACGACAAAAACTGAACAAAAAGCTCCTCTACAAGTTTTCCATCAGACCGCTATTCTTGAGCTACTGTGGTTTTAAAAATCTCCGCCCCCCCTTCGCTGCGCCACTGGTTAAACTTAATTCCAAATTAGAATACGGAGCGATTATATGGAACCCCTTTTACCAAAAATATGTAAACGATATTGAAAAAGTACAAAGACGATTTCTAAAATATCTACACTTTCCGATAAATGGTTATTATCCCGACCAAGGGTATTCCCAACACCTACTACTAAGGAAATTTGACTTGATGGCTCTTAAAACTAGAAGAAAACGTATTAGTATGTCTTTCCTATACAACTTAGTACATAATAATATTTACTGCTCATCGCTGCTAGCTGTACTAAGATTTTCTGTGCCTCCCTTCAACTTCATACATGGGACTGTGTTTAAGTTGCCAAAATATCGAACAAATATTATGTTCAACTCCCCAATTTATGAGATGTGTTATTATTATAATAGTATTTGTAACTCTGTTGACCTTTTTAACACTACTTTAAAGAATATTTTACAACTCGTCAATGAAAGTGTTTAATTTTTAAGGCTTCTGTTTATGTTCATTTAATTATTATTATTATCGAATAATCTACTACAATTATCTTTGTTTTTGGTTGATATCATATTTTGTTTAAAGTATGTTTTATTTCTTTCTATCCGCTAGTGAATGTACATTGTAACTTAACATTGTCCCTTATTGGTAAATCTGTTGGTGACAATACATATTATTATTATTAAATATTATTATTATAATAACACATTTTTAAAAACAAAAGAAGGTTCAAAATAAACTATAATTATGACGAGTACGTAATTACAACAGTTGTTCAAAATGTACGCCGTCTGCTAGTAAACAAGCTTCAGCACGTCAAAAAAAAAAGTGCCGGTCTGATCAAAAACTGGTAGAGGAACTTTTTATTCAGTTTTCGTTGTATAACACCATCCCACAGTCCGTGCGTGCGAATTTCGAAACACCCTGTATATTATGTATCATATTTTTCGAATTTTTGAAATTACATGTTCTACCGTCAGCCATTTTTATTGTCTGGTGTCAATAAACAAAACAAAATTTCTATGAATCCATGGCATGCTATTTAAAAACCGTAAAATATGAGGTAAAATATAAGTATTTTGTTTGGCTCATGGCTAAAATTAAAAAAAATACCTATAGGTTGTGATACATCAATGGAATGAACATTGGGTAAAATCTCGGAAAGGGTGGTCCACTGAATTTGTGATTTTACAAAGTTTTTCTCTTGAAAGATACATTCCCAAAAGTTCCAAGATTGATTTGCATTTTTTTCCAGTCATTTCTCAAAAACCACAATACAAAGATGAAACTAACACATTTTCCAATGTGTTTAGGTATACCCTTAACAATTTTGCAAAAAATGCCAACAAAATGTATATCCCAGAATCAGAAGGGTATCTGAATTTCATGGTAAACAAGTCTGTCCGATGAGACATGATTTGAGACTGTCAAAGTTTAAATTAACAAATGTCAAATTATATAACATTAAAAAATGTTATGTCAAAGATTTTAACAAAATTAAAACAATTCAAATATATTTCTGAAACAAATTTTTTGGAATTTTTAATTTTTTTTTAATCACTTGAATCTTTCTTACATCATTTGAACTTTGTTATATTTTTGAAAAAGGAATGTAATGATATCTTTTCAGATTAAAATATACGGGGTGTTAAATTTAAAAAAAAATGGGGACTCAATAACATTTAATCTGTCCCATATACTTATTTTGAAAGCGGCAGATTATTCAACAATCATTATAAAGAAACTTTTGTAATTTCTGTATTTTTCATTATGAAATTGACAATTTTTTTATTTTCTCGTTCCGAGCGAATATGTCAAATTTTGAGGTTAAATTTAATGCAAAGAGAGCACATGATGTCTATATCATTTTTTTGATAGTATTAACAATTATGGGGATACCCTATAAAAATGTTGAAAATGGGACACCCTGTACATCATTCACACTTAAGACATAGAGGTCTACTTGAAATTCCGCAACACATTACCACTTTATATAAACTCGAGTATAAACTTATTCATATACAGTTGATATGTTCTGTGTCATCAATGGAACACATATTGAACAATTATGGTTGTTAAAAAAACCAGTACCTGAATCACCCCATACATACTTATTTTATTTACGTAACTGAAATAGTTTTTTTGTACTGAATTTTTGTAACCCTGAAGCATTGCAATCTGCATTGATAGTAGTCTCGTTTCCATGTCAGATAAGTAAAGACAGTATCTACTAAGGAACATAAAAAAATACTTCACAGATTTATGCTAGGGATTAAGTGGAAGAATAGATTTTGGTTTACACACTACACTCTATGCATTAATATACCTTCCAAACATTCTTTATTACCTATTCTTCAAAATAATTCTAGAAATGCCCCCCCCCCTCCGCCCTCTAATAAAAAATAAGTCTGAATTTTAGAATTACAGAACTAGTGGAGATGTACCTAAAACCTTAGTGATTAGGGTGAACTTGAGGAACTTTTAGCGTATTTTTTAAAACTTGAAAACAAAGTGCTATTATTTGTGTTTTGTCCGTCCGTGCATCCGCTTCTCCACTTCCGCGACCTAAATTTTTTTGCAATAGGATGTCAAAAACTGATTTTATACCTACTTCATGAATGGCGATTGAAACGTCGCAAAGAGAACATGAACCATTTGGACGAGTGTGTTAAATCACGTTTACGCCCATCGGTATGAACCATGTTGCAAAGAATTTCACTTGCATTAAATAGCATATAATTTGAAGGTTGTGTAGACAGCCTCCAAATGTGTGTCTAAAGGGAGCCCCTCCCGCAATTCATTACTTATAGACAAGCTGGTTTAAAATGGAATGTTTGTTTATATGTCTCTTATGCCTACCTAAGCCGTTCAATCAATTGAGATGAAACTTTGGAGAATAATTGGACGTATAGCCGCGAAGGTTTTCAATTCAATAATATTGCGAGGTGAGGCGGCGAACCGAGTTTATGGCCCATCTGGCATCTGGACATTGTCAGATAGGCAGTACTAAGTTCGCTAGGTCGACTAGTGTTTAAAAAATGAAGCGACAACTTTTGAATGCTCTTACCAAATTGCGCCAAACTTTGTCGACATCAGTCTCTTGGGATTAAGAATTTTTCCCACAGACGGTAACACGAACTTATAAATTAAGATGGACTGCTGATCAAACAGTTGCATAGAGGTAGAAATGGCCCTAGCATGGGTGCCGCCATGATGTGCACATTTTCGTTATTTTCTAGAATTTTCCTAGTGCTCAAGTTTTGAGACTATTGCAGCCTGGGGAAATGACATGTGTCACAGTAATTTCTTTAGAAAACGTGAGGTTAATGCTTGTTTATTAGTTGATTTGAAATTCGCGCCCAGTGAGCGCACATCATGGCTGCCCCCATGTAGGTGTCATTTGTCAATTCAGCAGTAGCAGTCCATCTTAATTTATAAGTTCGTGGATGGTAAATACACTAATACACATGTTTCATCCAGTTTACATTAAATGTCCATTGGTGCATAGTACTCTTAGGTTTTTCTATTGAGATTTGTAAATAGTGAAGAATTTGACATCCTTTGACCAATTTTCTGGTGATTACTTTGAAAAGAAATACATTTGAGGCTTTCTACCAAATTTGCGACACCTATATTGCTATAACCAGTGCTGTATTGGGGGCTTTACGCGGGATACGTCATATATGTTTAAAAGTAAAATTTAGTTAGCGTATATAGAAATGACAATTTGTTAGATACAAAAATATACGTTCATATACGTAACTTTAAAGTTTAAAACATTGCTGAAAATCTTGTACTGATAATTCTTTACTTTAGATAGTGCTTTTGCTGCTACTGTAACTTCTGGGTAACCAGTTTTCAAAATCCTAAGGAGACTGCAAGAGTTCCCAGGCAGTTTCTAGCACCCCACCCTTCAATATAACATCTTGGTGGCAAAACATCGATCAAAACGCTTTTTTCTAAAAAATTACAAAAATTGAGGCCCTCACATCTCCCCTCCATCTGACAAGTAGTCATTCCATACCCCCCTTCCGGTTAAACCGACACCTGCGTACCCTTACCCTTACCGTAATTGACCAATACACCACTGGATATGACCTGTCCTTGAGCAGGTCAGTGTCATTTTTGGTTTTAGTGTTTGACCCCATATGGATTATGTGATCGCGCTCAAAATAGGAAGTGCACATAGGTAGAGCTTGATTTTTGGAATGGGGTGCAGTTTGAGGTTATGTTCTATAAGTTTTTATGTTGGGCCTAAATGAAAAATAAGAAATTTATGTAGAATTACGAAACTGGTGTGGGTGCATTTTGAACCTCTTTGAAGGTTTAAATTTTGGGGCATTTGCTATGATTTTTTTTCCATTAAAAAAACTGTGGTACTATTTGCCCATCTATCCATCTACCCAAACCCACTTCTTCAGTTTTCAAGAGCTCTAAATTTTTGCAGCAAGTCTATACTGCGAAGGTGTGTGGCGTTCGAAATGTCTGAAGGGTCCCCATGAATCATTTCTTCAGATGCTACTATTCTAATTTGGTTGTAATCCTCTGACATACTGAGATTTTTTATTTATTTCTTTGGGCAAAAAGCCAAACGTCACAATGTTGCGAGACATCTTTGAAAATGGATGGGGGAGACATATTTATTGACGTGATCATGAAGAATTTTGTGAACAAATAAATCTCCCCAAGAAACTCACCTTAATAGTGTAGTTTAAATGTGTGCCAGAGGGTCGTTAAATGTTGTCTAAAGAGCTCCCCTCCAATTAAGTATTTACCAAAAAGTTATTTTAATAAGTAAAACATGAATAACTTTTCTATGCTCCTACAGATTTCCATGAAACTTAGCCCACATTTCCCTCTAGTTGTAGTGTGAGTGCAGAACAATATATCACACTATTTTCGTTTAAAAAATGTACTGTATCTGCACAAGCTTTGTTGTACTTATGCTTCTTTGAGTAAACTTAGTGAACCTATCTACAACTATTTTGGGTGCAATAAGAACTAGTAACAAAAATTGAGTTTCCAAAGAATGAGGTATCTTGTCGAGTTGGTTTCATGGATTGTGATTATTTCAAGTAAATAAACTATGAGATGTGCTAATTTCACAATCACATCGAAGACCTACTCAGTTCATCTAACAAATTTCATTAAGTTTTATCAGGCCACAGGAAACTTTCAAACAACCTATGACCTCTACCTATCAAGATAGCTACTTAAAACACACAAACCATTTTATCTTTCCCAAGCAACTGGCTGTCTTTGTTGCTCAGTTGCTTCTGTAAACTGGCAATTTGTTCTTTTAACTGAGTCATAGCGACGACATGATCCGAACTATTCGGATCTAATTCCCCCCTAACCAAACCGGGCCCGGCATTATTTCTAGCTATCTTATTACTAGGCCCATTATCGCTGTCGGCGACGGGAATTTTCGTTACATCCAATCTATGAGGTCGCTTGTTGTGTCCTCTCAGCCTAAAATATTCGATTTTAATACTTAGCAAAACGTCTTCTCGAGCGAACTCACTTTCCCTCCTTGTGTTTTTCTTTGGCTTGCCTCATTTGAGTCATTTTTAGGTGCGCTCTGCGTTCGGCGTCACCCTGTTTAGTTTTGGCGAGCGCACGCTTAAAAGATAGCGTGCACAACCAACACAAAAGCTTTCCATCAACCTAAAAATTAAAATGAGAAAAATCTGATAGTGCAAACAGAAAGGTTGATTTGAATTTCGTATAATTACCTTTTTATCGTCGTCTTGACGATCAAATGCACATTTCTGTTTGCACTGTTCACAGTTGACAGGAGGCCCATATTTAATTTCAGAATTGGTGCAACGCTGACATTTATTGCCTATGAACGCGGCAATTATATTACAGTATTCACAAGCAGTTGGTTTGCCAAAGGCTTTAACATTTTGCTCGCACTTTTTACAAATTGTACTTGTGCTTCCCTTAGTTGTTTGTTGAAATTCAGATCGACAATATGTGCATTTTACCACGGGAAATGCTCCACGACATTCCTGAGCGGAAAAAGTTGCAGTAATAATATTTCGATACAATGTTCGATAGTTGATGTTTGAACAATTTTAAAATTGATTGAAAGTCTACGTGAAAACAATACGCACATCAAGGAATTAAATGAGGTAAATAAAATACAAGATCTGTCAAATTATGTATCAGCGTATAACCTACAAGTCCATGTAGAAACTTACCTTGCACAGCTGCTGACCAGAGGATAGTTCTTCGAAAGGATGCCGTGCAAAACATTTCGAACACGCAAATAACATGGGGGCCGAAGTATTCATTTTTCACAAGAAATCACTTTTAAATGAGTAATTTACAGATAATCGAACGAATTACACAAATACAAACCGACTGAAGTTAGCAACGCAGTTCGGTTTTTTCGTGAAGGTCAACTTTATCGACCCTGAGAAAGGCAAACTGGCTGTGCCTAAATAACGGATGGTGGTACTATTGTTAAATACGCCTCTGTTTATTCCTTTACCGTTATCCCATTGACGGTTTCTATATTACTCACTATCGGCCATGGAGTTAGAATACTAATGGAGGGAATCAAATGCTTGGCCAGACGTAGACCACGGGAACCAAAAGTGGCCTCTGGCTGTGATTAAAGTACCACACCACTTCCGTTATCATTAGCGTCTCACTTCAGTGGCGTAGAGATATAATTTTCTTTCCACTAATAGGAATAATAACAAAAAAAACGTATAGAAGGAGTAAAATACATGCTCGTGGTAAAGTAAACAAAATAGACAAGGATGGGAAAGTATGCAGATTTAATATAATCATTGATTACAAATCTAAATATACATCGATGTGTTCCAGTAGTATAATTAAGGCCAGTTTACTATAGCCACTACAACTTGACAACTCCCATTAAATTCACTGTGTTGATCAATAGCTACAATTGACTGGTTGGTCTCAGGTTCATTACAACGGCAGAGAGATTCAATAATAATTTATTGTTTATTGGTCTCAAAATGTATCCACACTCGTAAAAAAACTTACACCGATATCATTGAATTTATAAATTCAATGCCGATATCCATATTATAAACTCACACGTGTAGCTGTAAATACCTACAAGTTTTGATAGTACCTACTGCATATTTGATGAACATTTTCCGGTGCAACCTTTGGTCGAAATCACATTCAATGAAGCGCTGTGAGCACAAAAGCAAATTTCGAGAGCTGTTCTTGAGATATATTTACAAATGTTAGGTAACCATTTTGCTCGAAGTACTGGTTCGTTTGGAAAACTAAGAAACATAAACTAGGTACCTACAACCTCGCCTACAACATAATAAATGACATGTCTTACCGATGAAAGGAAATGCCCTGTTTCTTCCCTTTAATGAGAAATTTTGCATGATACGCAGCTAATCATTCTCAATTCACAAAATTGCGTGTGATAAAAACACTATGCGGCAGTTAGTTATTTATATAAACCAGAGCACAAACCGATCCGAAATTATTAGGTACTTTAAAATGGCAAATTTAATAAAATTTGAATTTGGTGGAAAACTGACAGTGACAGGACCCGCGTTTTCATATGTCAAATAATGTCGGCCAAAATGTACCTTCACGGGAACCTATCCACGCGAGTGGCCTCTGTCTGTGGCAACTTCCGTCTACAAAAATTCTTACCCCCTCTATCATTATATTCCCTCCATTAGTTTTCTAACTCAATGAGACTGACGCTTCGAAAAGTGGTGTTATTAAAGTGTATCCACATGTGACATGGAAGTGTCGCATATTTGGTATATAAGTCGAACTAAACCTAAACTTGTGTTGTGTTGCACCTTTGTTTATAAATGAATAAAGAAAACTGTCACTTAAAATTTTTCAGTTTCACCAACTTAAAAATGACGAAATGTCAGTCAAATGACACCAGGAAATGAAGTGAACTTTTTAATTAATATAAGATTGTGGAAAATTTAGGATTTTTTCCGCAAATTTTTTCATTGAAAACGGTTATTTAGGTGCCTTCTAGCCATGTTTATTAATTTCATGATAATAATTTAATTCATGTACGCATCCTAAATGTGAATAATTATGGTGTACGTTTTTAAGTCGGAGAGTAGAAGCTGCCGAACCGACTCGGTGCGTGATGCAGGATGCAGTTAAATAGATGTGTCCGTGGTCTAAGCTATAGTTAAATTAGTGATCTGTGTGCGAACCTCCCTTTTTGAATATTTAATCTTGTGGAAAAAAACTCTAATACACAGGGTGTTCCATATAAAAAAGTTACATTTTTGTTATTTTCTAAAAAATGGGATGATGATTTGTGTTTTACCACCGCACGATAGTAAGGAATGATTACATTGAGGTAAAAAATTACTCCCTACTTTTTTCTTCTTCGAAACACCTTATCTCTTCTATCAGGGATAAGAACACACGCGTTATTTAATTTCGCCCGATAAGACTCCATATCGCGAATTAACAAGATGAAACCTTTTATAAGGTAAGCAAACTTAACCAAATGTGTCTTAACACCTTATCAAATTAAATGAATTAAAAATACGATACATTTTAATCAAGTAAATAATTCGCAATTACAAACAATTCTAAAAAGAAAAATAACACTCAGCCACAAATTCAAATGAAATAAACCAACTTTGTGCTTATGCGTAAATAATTCCCCAAAAGTACACTTAATAAATTGAAATTTTGTCATAAATACAGAGTGTCCCATCATTATTTTTGGCATTTAGACCGAAATAACACCTACATAACGTTCTTTACACAACAATATAGATATCTGTAAAAGTATTTTCAACAATATCGTGAAGACTGTCACAAAGAACTTAAAGGTCCTTTTGAAAAGGTTTTTACGCCAAAAAATCTATCTTCTGCTAAACCCGCTTCTTAATCTGAGGAATCTTTTAATTTGTTTCTTAAATTATTTCCCTTAAGAAGTTTAAATAATATCTTAAATGATTTTCCACTTTTAATTTAAAATTACTGAAGTTCGCAATTGTCAATTTTGCTTCTGGTTTCTACATCACCGTCTTGCCGAGGGCACACGGAGCACCTATTTTGTGACGGCAGTTGCAAGCCAGTTACATTTGCAACCAGTTTCCAGCAAAACTTCTGTCCGCACACGAGTGTACTCACAACGGTTATGTAACACTGATTTCAGACTGGGGTCGATTTTTGGCCGTACGTTTCCTTAAAACGTATACGTATTCGTAAAGAAACGTATATTTGCAATTTTTGACCATACGTTTATATTGCGTATACGTTCAATTGTGTTCGTTTTTCTGCGAGCGGGTAAATGGCGTTCGCAAACGCTCGCAACTGACGTTTTGTGGGTTATGTATTGGTTAGTGTTGAAGTTTTGACTCTTGAGAGGTATCTACTTACAATAATGGATGAAGCTGTGAATGTGTTTGTAATAGACAATTTAGAGAATGCCGAACGCAATTATCGCCCGAATAGGAACCGTAATCCTTGCAACCCCATAGTAGTCTTAAATGAAGCACAATTTATCAAAATGTATCAGCTACTTCTTTCCATGAGTCTTGCATTTTCTTGCACGTCAAAGTCGTAGTTTGTTTCCCTGCTATTATATCGGGGTGGTTTTTAGCAAACTCTACTAGCCACCCTTTTTGGTTTTGCGTGGTATTGCACCCTCGCTTTGGCGTGTCCATCGTGTTTTCAGTATTCATGCTAATCAGTGCCTAAAATATTCTTATTCTTTAATTTGAAATGACTGAGCAATATCTTCACCTCACCACCTAAGCTCAAACCCAAACGTCAATGAACGTCAAATAGTCCGTTTTAGTTCTAATCAATCAATAAAGGCGACGTTGTCATATGCACTGTACGTTTCGGTTCCAGGCAGTTACGAACAGTAGTCAAAAATTGCATTTGGAAAACGTATACGTTTTTAAGTCTTCGCATCTAAGCGTATACGAATAGATGCGACTGGTTTCAAAAATCGACCCCCTGGTCGTCACAAACGTCATGTGCGCTTTTCCACACCAATACATTGTCGAGGTCACAATAACAGTTGCGCGCGTTACTGGATTGCAACCAGAAAAAGTCACGATTAACGTCCGTCTCCTCTATTTAGAAAAATTTCCCTTCTCCTTGTCCCACCATCTGTGTTTACGTCGGCGAAAAAACGTCTGTTTATCTTCACTTAATTAGCTTACGCAGCGATAACGAAACTTCTTATCGCAACGGCCGAATTTACGAGAGATAACTTTAACAAAACATTTATCCAATTAATTACAGATGCTCCTTAACTTACTAACTGAACAATAAAGACGATTATTTGAACTGAAGCAGCCTATAATTCTAATACAAAACATTCACCTCGAATTCAATACGATCGAAATTGTGTTTAAACTCAAATTACAACCAACATTTTACGTTACAAATGAATTAAATTCACATGGAGGGTGACCCATCATTATTACAGGTGGGTCTGCACTGCAAAACAATATTAAATAAAATTAATTTAGAGTATTCTAAATTATTAAATCATTTGCGAAATCAAAAAACACTGTTTGATGTTGACTGAGTATTTCTATAGATTCTGAATCTTTTCCGTGTTACCTCTTTCACAGGCATAAAGATAACTTTTCAAAAACATTAAATAAGCTTTCTTTGTATATTTTGCTTTTAATATCCCCTCTTTAATTCCAAAGCCCATTTTTAAATCGTTTCTCAAATTTTTCCAGATTTGAGTTCATTTTATAGTTTTCCTTTGTCTTGTTTAAATGTTTTATCGCCCTCAATAATTTCCGCAATATTTGCAGTCAAAATTTGGGAAATTATAGTAAGCTTATAAATCATTTCCGTCAGATATACTTGTAACATTTAAAAGTTTTACGAAGTTGGTCTTCGGTTTCCTTATGATATAATATTAGTTTTGCCTTCCATCGTAAAGGAGAGCATCCTGCCGCATTTCTAAGGTTGACAACTGCAATACAGGGTTCGATCCTGATACCGATTGCAGTTGAGTTTGTCATGACTTTCCTTCATATGTAATACCAAACATATTTTTTCCTACAATATTGTTATTAATTGTGTGTTGATCGTTAAGCTCGCTCAAGAGGATTATTGGCAACCAACGTTAGGACACTTTTTGCAATTACCTTTCGTTAATAACCCGAATCCTCCCTAAGGGACCTTACGTTACACTTCTGTTGACAAGAAGTGCTTTCAGGCATCTGTTAAATTGTTATTACTTATCGATATTCCAACATGAAAGGTTTTTATACGGATAATAAAGAGGATACTCACTTTCGGATAATGAACGCAAGTAACGAGATTCTTTTTCAGCACGCGTTCACTTTAAATTTCAGTATTCCCGTATTACTAATGAGAATATGTTCTGGTTTAATTTAAAAATACTTCTTTTGCAATAACTTGCCAACGTAACATTATAGAGAAATAATGACTTAGTTATGTATGTGTGGTGCTTTTATACTTCATTATAATTACGCTATATACAGCTAAATTACAAGATACTATTTCACATAAATATAGCCTCTAATTTAACATCATTCGAAGTGGGAAACTGAAATTGTGCAAAACGTGACCTGAATTTGGTACGCTTCCAAATAAAATTAAAATGTGTTCCGTAATATCCTCGATGCGTTTTAGGAAATTACACAAATTAGTAGTTGTTGTTAAACTGAATCAAACGTCACGATGCCACAATCCATTTTAAATTTATAAACCGAAGTGGCGTTTTTTTTACGTTTTACTTTTTAGGTGAAGTCGTAAAGAACTCTATCGTTAAAACTTACCGTAAATGTTATGACGTCTTGGTGAACTTATCGATTTCGTGTCCTGAAAACAAATTCAAATTAGTTTGGAGTACAGATATTAAATGAACGGGCTCCGTAGAGACATTCGGATAATATAAAAAGCGCACAGTTTATTTCCCGAGCTTCTATTATTTTACTTTATTTTTACTTCGGACATTATACCTCTGGAAGTTGATTATTACTTTTATGTAAATTACTTTGTAGGTTAATTCATAAATTTAATTGAAAAATGAGAGAGCGGGAACATAGTTTGGATAAATGCGACTGGAACTCGAATTTTAGTTTAGGAAAATTAATTAAAGTTTGCAATGACGACGGTACTATTTGTTTGAGTTAACAATGCTATTATTTTGCTCAGTAATAGGTACACGATGTATAGCTGCCTAGTGCTTCATCACTCTCCTATCTCTAAAACAAAGTGTAACATTACTTGAAAGTAATAAAGCCCAGTAGACTACGATATAGGGCGACAAGTTTTGCAGGAGCGGAAAAGTTTTGTATAGCAGTAATTTTTTACTTTAGGGGTCAGTTAGTTTCCCACATAATTGGAAATGATATTGGAAGGAAGAGACAATAATTAACGTTCCTAAAAACATCTTTAGTAAAATACGATAGAAAATAGAGAATTTTACATTTTGCCTGGTAATATGTGTGGTATTAAGTATTTATTTGTATATTCAGGTCGAAGTGTACTGCCAATGTGATGTTGCCTTGTATGAATCCAATAGCTACTTATGCCGTGAGGGAAGTACCTCATACAGTTCCGATTCTTCACTATATCATGTTCCTCATCTCGTGCGGACTGCAACTCTTGTGTCAATACAAAACGGGGGGAGCAGGGGGCGTCGAATTAACTTTTCTTCTGTTTAGTAGTTATGTTTATGATAATCGAATTTAACATGATTCCGATTGCATTTTCACCCGTGTTAAATTAGAAGCCGATGCTTGAATAGGGCGATGTCATTTTTATGTTGTTTTCTATGTATACGCAATTTATCATTTTTGTTTTTGTGCTAAATTGATTTATGGCTTTGATTCGATACCTGATTTTTATTGATTTGATATACTTGATTTGTGTATGTCTATTGTGTTGTTGATTTATCTTGTATTTGTATGTGTTATGGACAGCTTTTTTCCCTCAATGAAGATTTTTTCCTGACCTTTTCGTGTGTGGATGGATCCAACAGCAGTGACGATGTCTTCCTTGGGAACCTTAACGAGAGCAACAGCGAAGTTTAAACCCTGCGAACGGACTAAATGCGCGTCAGGAGATACGGTGTGAGAAGGCAAGTCGACGATGGTTTCCTTGGTCTGGGGATTTGTACCGGAGGGTTTAAGGTAATTGGACTGAAGAGTTTGGAACTTTTTGAGGTGGGTTTGAGTAGTTAATTCCAAAATAGCCTGAGATTGCTCAAAAGAGTTTCTATCAAAATTGCACCAATGATTTGCAGAGAAGGTATTGGATAGTTCTAGATGAAATTAGAAGTTCTTTCACTCAGTTTATCGGAAACTTACTCACACCGATAGGTACTTACATACCACTTCACAGCATCATCACGTCAACAACACGCTAGTTAACAACAACGTTTTTCACTGAAGCAAAATCCGCTAGGCTGTAAATGGCCACCTAACCTCAAAACTTTTCAAGACCGAGAATAAGGTCGTCAGGAATATCGCTTTCTTGCTTTATGTCCAAAAGATGTCAGTACAGTAAATACAATACCCAACCTGGACCAGCTCAAGTTTGATTGCCACCTGGTGGTGACTCCGTAAAGTAGGTGAAGATGTTCAAAGGTTGCGTGACCCGTGGCGGTAACCTTGGAATTTGATCAAGGTGCAAGAACATTCGACGTCGAAGTCATCAGAGGTCAATGACCCCGTTTTAGAGTTCCATTTTTGGTGTGGCACATTTTACCCACAAGATTATTAAAGGTCAATAACACCATGTCATACTTACGGCGTTTTGTCGTATCTTATTTCATTTTCATTTATGTTATGGCATATTTCATTTTCAATGTTATCAAAGATCTCCAAATGTTTGGGCTTGAATATTCCATTTTCAAGGTCAGCAGAGGTCAATGGCCTTATTCTTGTACTGATTTATTTCCTTTTCAAAGAGCCCAAGATCATTAAAGTTCATTGATTCCATATTTGTCTTGTATTATGTTCAAGGCCATACAAAGTTCAATGATCTCATTTTTTTCGCATCTTATTTCATTTGTAAGGTCAATTGCCCAATGTTTGTGGTGTCATTTCATTTTCAACGTTATCAAAGTTCAATGCATTCCATTTTCTGATGTACTTATCCAAATAATGAAATACAAAATACCCAAACACCTATTTTTTTCAAAATATGTGATGCACGCAATTGGGTAATTAACAAATTATTAGACACTTTACAACGCGATATAACTACAAGTGAATAAAATAAGTATGTATAGGGGTACGTTACGATTGCATAAAAGTCAGTAAACCATAACTAACAATAAATTTATGGATGACCTTAAAAATGAAAATGGACATGGCAAAAAATGAGCTTGAACATCAAATTTGACAAGGCAAAAGTTGAGGCTTTGGTGACATGACACCTCAACAAAAAGGGTCATTGGATGATTTTTTAAGTAAAATTTGACACCACAAAACATGAGGTAATAAGTGATCTTGAAAATGAAATTCGAGACCCGGAAGATTCCGTTCACCTTGGATGACCTTGAAAGTGAACTTTGACCACCTCGTAATTAACAAATTGACCTCTGATGACCTTGAAAATGGAAAACGACACCGCAATAAAATGAGATTATTGAAACTTGATAACCTTGGAAATAACACATGATGCTATAAAAAAGGTGTCTTTGACCTCTGATGGCCTTCAAAATGAAATACGACACCAAAAATTGGTGTAATTAAACTTTGATAATCTTGAAAATGAAATATGACCTCGCAAAACTGGAGTCATTGCCCTTTATTGACCTTGAAAATGAAATATGACACCGCTAAACAGTGTAGGTAATTGTACTGAAAAATCAGCAAGCAATTCCGTTTTACCATTTTTTATTCAATAGTTTTAAGTACAGTGTTTTTTTAATTAAAAATGTTGTATACAGAGTGTCTAATTGGATTTATTGCCAAATTTTTTATAAAACAATGAGAATACAACTGAAAATTAACTAATTCGTATATCATGAGATGAGAAAAAAATCTTCTTGCAATTGTTGCCATTATAAACCTTCTAAGTTAACATGAGGAGCAAAAAAACCTTTTCCCTATCTTATTTCCCTATGTTCGGTTTTTTTAATTTTTTATTTATTTGTTATTTATTTATATATTTTTATTTTTTTATTTATTGATTTCTTTTATTTTTTTTTCATCTGGTATGTTAGTTCAAAGAAGAATTTGGCTGAATTTATAGACAGTTAAGTTCAATACTTTTGTTTATGCTGCGCTGTATCATTTTATGGATCAGGTAGCATGATACCCACGGTTATATTAATTAGTGCACAGTTGATGCGAAATCGAGCAAATGTAAGTTAACAGCTTCATTTTCATTCTCTTACTTGGGATGCTTATAATCAGAATATATACTTGTCTTTCTCAAATGTATATTAATATATATTCACTCCGGTTCTGGCTTACATATACATAAATATATTTCGGCCATATGGTTTTGATAGCAATTATCAAAGTACATATGAAATTTAGGTAAAATGAATTAATTAAATATTTCCCGCTGGCGATGCAAGTCCGACTTGTTAAGACAGCTATCAGCAAAAATTATGTAGATTGTTGTATAATCCGAAGAAAATAAAAGCACTAATTTCAAAATTTAAATAGTAGTCAAATTTACAACCCCTGCGACAGAAAGAAATACTGTCTCCATAAAATGTATTCATATATTTCCAGGAGAAATAGGAATGTAAGGCAATGTTACGCATAAAATCACAAAACTTATAAAACGCGCTTTGTTGCTTTGAGTTAACAAGACTAATTTGTACAGGGAAATAAAGCAGGAACTTCGCTGCTTCTGAACTGAAAAAATGTAGAAAGGCGTCTAAAGAGAAAATATGCTTTTTGATGATGTAATAAAGAATCGGTAACCGCTTTTTAGTTGGACTTATCTTTTACTCACTATACTACTACTATAAAGTTCACCTACTTTAAGTTTCTAGAGATCAAACTTCTAAAAGTTACTACAGTGATACAGATATATAAATATATAAATATATAATATATAATAATCATAAAAGCATTTGATTGTATTTTTGTCACTTTATACGTGATCCTTCCAGAACTCGATTTGAAGTAATTTAAACTTTTCTCACAAGTACTTACCCTTAAGCGAACTTTGTAATAGTCACTTCCAAAGATGACTTTTAAAAACACAATAGAAGAGGATTCCTTTCTCATTCGCTATAAATTTAATTACTCATCAATTGCCTTTGTGCCAATAAATGGTGGAGCTTGCATACCTACTCGAATTCTATAGTTATACTTTATCGGGAACGTTTGAAGTTCAATATTCGTTCCATTTTCCCCGAAAGTCAAATCATCTTTTAAAATACGTGAAGTTACAAAACTAATTAGACAAGAAGTTGTCCATTTTATGCTCAAAATTGGGTTGGATAATTAATGGAGGCGACAAAATTCTCTAAACCATTCCCCATGATGTATTTAATATGTCATCATCAGGTGCTACAAAGGTACCTACTAAGTAAAAATTAAGGGAGCTTGATGGTCAGTACTTACATTAAAGTTAAATTTGGTCGTTATTTTTTACTTTTTTTGTTTTATTCTAAATAAAACATAAAGTGTAAAATCTAGCTAGGTATAAACTTATAGCTTTGAATATATAGGTATTCAAAGCTTATAGTTATATGTACTTACCTACGATTTAAAGATAATAACACAAAGGGTTGATAATGGGTTGGATTATAATGAATCAAGTGCAAAACTTCAGTAAGTAGTTAGTAGGGGCCGAAAAATTAAGCGTTCAAAGTTGAAAAACTTAATTGAAGTGCATTGAAGTAAAAATTAAGTCAATCCTAAAAAAGAAAATATCACTAAATTAGGATAAGCATTAAAATACTTACAAAGTGGCATGTTTACCCGAACAGATTAGAACAAATTACATTAGTTTTGTTAATTAAACATGGTTAAAGGTTTAGCAAATAAAGGATTGGCACACGCAAAACTGTGTTAATTTTGAATTTACATCGAGTAATAGAATCAAACGTGAAAATATCTGTAGTAATTTAAAACTACTCAAACCTTTGGGATGAAAGAGAGATTTTAGCAATAACCAACCGATCAAATTCTGTAAAAAAATATCTGTTGGAAGTTAAGCATCTTTAAGAGAAATTTGTTTTCTTTACAAATCATGTTTTCCTCAATAAAGGGAACGGGTAGCGTATATATAATACATTATCTTTGAGAGCTTTTATTCTTTTTAATGTCGATGAAAGTTGCGTAAGATGAAATAAAAGCCGATCAATGACAAGCGATCCAGTTCCCAATTGAAATTAAATTGAATACAAGATACATAAATAATAATGGATGAGGATGCCAATAAAATTTTGGAAGACCACTTATTATCGCAGCCAAGAATTGATGACTTGGTAAATGTTTTATGTTAACCCTAAATGTATACGTGCTAAGTAGACAAAGCGCCCTTTCCTACATCGCAAAATAAAATAATCGCTAAATTTTAGTACACTTTTCGAGGGTATATAAAAGTATACACAACAAGACAGAACCAGGAAACCCAAAAGGCATTGGAAAATCAAAAATTCCAAAAATTTATAAGCTTTCATTAGAAGAAGAGAGTATCAGTACATATTAAGACCTCATCAGTAGGTATACAGGGTGCAACAATAAAAAGTGCCAAAAAATTGTGCGGTAGAAGGAACCAAAATAAAACTGTTTCCAAATAAACTTGACGGACAAAACGATTCGTTTGTGAACTTCGCATAGAAAGACGGAACTATCAGATTTGCCTAGGTTTTGGGTATGTTGTAACGTTTTTTTCCTGCTTGAACATTTTTCTTAATTTATTCAACATTCATTTTTTACTATATTACGATATCTACGATGTTTAGTTACGTTACTTGCATCACTTCGAAGAATTTATTCGTCTTATCTATTTCCATTTTGAATTAGATCACCTTGTTATATAAAACTTTAGTTATTTGTGCATCGTAAAGTATTTTTTTAAAGTAAACTTCACGTTCATCCTTTTATACACCGATTTGTACGGACAATTCGTTGTCAATCAAAATTTTGCTTTGTTTAGTTAACGTAAATTGAATTATTGATTCTTATTGAGTATTAATTACGGTTTTAGTATTCGATTTATCCAAGTGTCAGACGTTAGACATTGGTACCACAATATTTTTGTACCACGCTATTCACTGTCCCTTTTGTTTTCTGGTTTGTGTTATTGTCTGTTACAGATAAGGCAGAAAAATTAAGATTTTCGCAGAATTCCTATTTGATTGCACACCCCTCAACGGAAGCGCGACCAAGAATTCTGATTTCGAATCTGACATGAAAATAACAAAACCAACTGTTTTTTTACTACTACAGAAAAATCGTTTATTCGAATGCGTAAAATACTGTACTTTAATAAAGAAACTGTCTTTGGTCTACATTCGATTTGTTCATATGCGACTACTTTCTCACTGGGAGAGCATTTGATCAAACCTGTATTATAATATATATTATTATATGTGTTGGTGGGGTGGTAAAATGCAAATCTCTTCTTTTTAAAAGTCGCAAATAAAACTGTCCAACGGCGTTATTGCTAAATACATAAAATGTGTGGTCACCAAGTCCCATGCATTTCTGGCCATATTTGTGGTTTGACGACGATTTTCTTTTGAGTCCTCAAACATGGAATTTTGATACTGACGAGCTACCGTGTAGTTGATCGTTTGCGTGCTGAGAACGTTTGGCATTGGAAGTTTCAGGCGAAACATCCTGTACAATGGTGTAATTTATTTGTCTAGGACCTGAGCGACGCTTTGTCAATCACGGTTTTATTTTATTGTCATTGTAATGTTTATTTTTTTCTTTGTATTGTAAATTATTAACTATTTAGTGTACGTAATTTAAGGGTTGTAGTATGAAATTGTGTGTGTGAAATTTAAGGAACGCATTTTAATTCAAAACCACGTAAGAAATAACTCTTATCTGGACACATGTGCGTATCAAAGTTGTTATCGGGCAAATTAATTGGAAAGTTTAGATAAAACAACACCTGCACTGATAAGCGCGACACAAATGGGAATTAATTTTAAGACGGATTTGGTTGTTCGTTCTTTGTCGGTCATTAACGAGGCGGAAAAAGGGAGTGGAGGTAATTTTTGAATGCGTTGGTGGTGCAGATTCGGAACCGAGTAACGCCAATTAACGAATGCTGCTCTCCCACTATTTACGATCATATTTATATAGAGGCTCCTATTGTATCTCTTGGTCTCATAAACGCTTTACCTTACAACAAGGAATGGTTTAAATACTTAGTTAACTCCAAGCTTTTTGTCATTCAACATTCGGTTACGACAGACACATTTAACTTGACTCTGTTTGCACTTATTTTAATTACAATCACCCGCTTCATTTACCTCATCCTGAATATACATAGTAAAGCAGCATATATATTAATTGACTTTACTTACATCTGAAATTAAATTGCATTCCAAACCGTGCTTGCTACTTTATATTGCTAATTCCCTTTTAACCAATTTACGGTTAAATAAAATACCAACTTGGGTAATAATAAACGAAATAATTAATTTCCTTGCAGTGCCGAAACAAACATTGACACACACATTATATATAGTTGCCTATCTATATTTAGATTATGCATTTTTACTCTAAAGTTTGATTTTAATTTTTATTTCTGTATTCCGAAGTCTTGTTACAACTATAATTCTGTAGGTAATAAACCGTAACTGTTATTGTAGTTAATATCTTTGGTAATCAATCTGCAGAAAAATAAAGATCAATTTTCTATTTCGTCTTTTAAAAGAAATAAACTAGTGGGCTTATTAGATTGGAATTGGAACTGAGATGCACTCCACAACCATTCGATATTAGAAACAAATAAGCTGTTGACGAACCGTTAATACCAACTACTTTGAAACTTTGTATTCAAAGAATATTATTTCGTCATCACTTGTTTACTTTGGTGACACTTTATACAAAACAGTCAAGGAAATAAATCGGTTTTAGTTATGAAGGAAAAATATAATCAATTATATCGGAGCTTTCAACTTAAAGATTAGAGCAGCAGTTTTCGTTTTTCAAACGTCATTAGTTTTGACATCCTAGAAGCTTAACGTAAGCGTTTTCAATAGACGGCCCGAGTACCGGAGTATAATGATATAAGGAAACATAGTGCAACTTGTCACTTAGTATTTTTCCGTTTTATCTAGACTTAGCCATAGTTCAGACCTTCCACGTGTTATGATAATTCATCGTCATAAAGCTCAATTACTGTAAAACCTTGTAGTAACGCGCGCCGGGTTATAAAGTGTAACTATTACCATTGCACTGCAATAAACACCTCTTTCGGAGTAATAAAGAACAAAATATAGCATCTTTAAGAATTATTACCCACCACTTCATTACCACGCTGCTAGTATTACAATTACGGCAAGTCAGCGTTGTAGTGCACAATCCCATTACCCAAATGAACTGAATCAGTACAGCACGAAACAACGAGGAGTGGTCAATTATTGTCTTAATTAAGTTTTTATTGTCCACATACACTGTCGAGATTGTACTGAATTCAGTGGCGCAATTAGGGGGGGGGCTAGGAGGGGCTTAGCCCCCCCAGGCTCAAGATTAGCCCCCCCAAAACCCAATGGTCACAAACAATGACAATGCCACAAATTTAGCTCTCTCAACAGACACAAACTAGTATCATTTCTACCTGCTATTATTCTCATTTCAACTACAAAGATTTCTTTGCGCTTGACGTAAATTAGTCTAAAAACACGTATAAAGCTACCAAAATTTCAAAAATTTTCCGGGGGAGGACCCCCGGACCCCCCCGATCCCCTGGGGGGTTTTCCATCCCCCCCAGACCCCCCGATCTGCGTATACCTTTATTACTATTTACCCGGGGCCTCAAGCCCCCCCAAAGTCACCAAGCTAGTTGCGCCACTGACTGAATTTGTTAATTCTGTATCACAAAAAGCGATACGGATATTGGAAATTGAACATAATATTTCAAGGAAAGGTAAACGGGGACAAAATCACGCAATCATCAATAATGGGATATAGGATAATATTGCGATTGCCCAATCAAAAAGAAACTGAAGCGTTGCACGATAAGTGACGGGCGAATAGGTTTGCTTTGAACTTTGATGGGATATTGAGAGATCTTTGCCGAAGTTTGGTCACAAAGTCAAGCACAAACATCTTCCATGCGGTTTGATGTTTTATATATAAAGCTCCAAAAAGTAACGAAAGAAAATGATTTTTATTGATATTGAGGTCGCACGACTTGACTTCTTTTTCAACCAACCGATTGACTAAATACAGTCAATTACACAACAGGCGGCTGAAACACAACATCTAAACTTGCTAATCAAATTCAACTCGAACTAAGTTACATCGTCAGCGAACTTAGCAGCAAGTCTTATCAGTCCTATAATCACCCTCAAGAGACATCTGCACACATATACGCCATTACATTGAGAATAATAGATATTCCTTCTCTTATTACGGTTATACATGGCAAAAGGGTGCGGTACGGTTAAAGCTGTAAGCCGAATCCCATCTATTCGATTCAAAAGGGATTAAGAGTCTTCCAGCATGTATTACTGGATTACGGCACGCTGAAATATGGCGTAGTTTATAATATCCGTTCGTGTATTTTTCTAATAGAGAACGCTGCAAGATTATAAATTAAAGCGTAGTAGTCGCTCGCTGTATAGAAATGAAACCTCCCCGTAATCACTGCATAAAAGAGGGAGGAAAAATAATCGTCTCTTATGATAACGTTGAATTTGGGTCACTCGCTTCCTCTGAAAAATTCATATTGCCATCCAACACGTATTACACATGTATTTTTTTATTTTTACTGCTTTCCTTTCTAAAATCGACCACGTGTTTCATATAAGGGAATGCGCGCTGCCTATAACCCTAAAAAATGAAGTGTAGGCGTATAATAATATAAAAAATGTTTAATGAAAACAATTTTCTCGTATACTCTGCTGCGCAATGTTTAACCGCTGTTGTGTGATATTTTCTCAGAAATTAGTTTCACGCCTCCTTGCATGGCAGTTATATTTCACAAAACTCGGCTTCAATTTAAAACTTTTACGTGATTTTTAAGCGTATCACAGGTGGTGATACAAAAAATAGTAATTGTATTGCAAAGAAATTTGTTTCAATAATACAGCGGTATAGTTTTTAGGACAACATTACGTCCAACTCGTCCTCGTCAGTTTTTTTTTAGTTAGAACTTATATAATTTTAATAACATGAATATTTTTTTATTTCATACCTACCACTAAGCACATTAAGTTTGCAGCTTAATTTTGCTTCCAAGTTTGCTTTTCTGTTGGAACAATAAACTATTATTATTATTATTATTATTAAAAATTTAGTCGATGGATTTCATTTGTAGAACATTATGCTCCAAATTATTGTATCATGTTCCTTAGTTACCTTAGAGCACTTTAGCTTACACACTGCAGATACTGCTCACAAGGTAAGATCAGAATGCCATATTTTTTCTAGTGAACAGTGTTAAATGTTAATGGATCGGAAAACTATCCTGCATAAAAAATATTTCTAGTACGGGGATAAAGGAAATTGATCCTAATGGATCTTTTGCCATTCCTGGGTATGTCAATTGCAGGGTCAATTGTAAAACATATTTATCAGGACTGTATATAATATACCTATTGTGATTTTCATGAGAAAGGTGCTCTTAAAGGACACCAACAACCACAATACTTTAATTACTTTTAGATTCACAGAGAATGTCGCAGCTTTAAAATGCATTTATTTTTTGTTACTTTAATAAGCCAAAATACACAACATTCCGTGAAAAATCTATCAGTGGCTATCTAAAAATAATTTCCATAAGATTCTTTTAACTAGATACGTGCCCCATGTCTCTACAATATATGGTTCCTAGGTACAAGTCCTTGAACGCTATACGTTCCCGAAAAATCGCGCATTTATTATCCGCGCAGAGCAAAATTCACCAGGCGAGAACCTTTTTTGTTATTGCTAGAATCGTATTATATATATCGAATGAAATGTGACCAAAGGACACAAAAATGTTTTCAGAAGGAATTTTTAAGAAATGATCCTTTGTTTCCTTTTTTCAGCAGCTAAATTAAATAGCGCGGTGTCCATTAAATGTACAAAATTAAAAATGTTTGATACAGAGTTAATCAAAAGTATGGAACATATCTTATATCTTCGTTCAAATGAATTTTACAGTAAATTATAGGAAAATGAAATGGAACATTTTTACAAAATACATACAGTGATATTTAGTATGAAATAGGCATAGGGATTTACGTGTATTGTGTTTGCCTCTACTTTTCAATGACAGAATTTCTTCTGAGGGGCGCCTAATTTTACGCAACCAGAATAACTTCTGAAATCAAATAAAGATCTGACTGCCGCATTAATTGCTTTGGCTTCCATATTTTTATTTTCTTTCATGTGCGATGTATGTATTTAACTTAAGAAAAAGTCAAAGCAACAATATTCAAAATAATTAAAATGGCAGCCAGATCTTTATTTGTTTTCAGAACTTATTTTGGTTGCATAAAATTAGGCGCCCTTCAGAAGAGATTGGGTCTTTTAAAGGTAGACATAGGGAAACACAATGCACGTAAATCCCTATGTCTACTTCCTAATAAATATCACTGTATAGTACACGAAAGTAACCTTCTTGAAGAATGTTAATCTCCTAAACGAGATTCGTAACAGTAGGTACTTGACCTTAAGTGTCAATTTTT
This sequence comes from Photinus pyralis, assembly GCF_008802855.1. Taxonomy (NCBI): domain Eukaryota; kingdom Metazoa; phylum Arthropoda; class Insecta; order Coleoptera; family Lampyridae; genus Photinus; species Photinus pyralis. The sequence continues at coordinate 8,670,320 of NW_022170596.1, forward strand.
ATTCCGAGACCTTTTATCTCTTCGCTTAGGGTAAGTATGGTTTATATGCTATTTTATGTACTAAGTATAGGATAATAAAAAGCTAAGTTGAAGAAATAATAAGGAAAATAATTGTTGTTGTATTGAAACTACAGCAAATGGGTAGGTGCACATTCTGCAGCAGTGGTTGAAAGTTACATGAATCAGTTTCTTTATGACCGACAGAACATTGCAGGTAAGCAATGAATATCTAAGCCTACGATGCCTGGCTCGGTCATATGCGGATAAATTTCCCATTTCACTTTTATATACCTTACTGTGAAATTCATATAAGATATAAGATATGTTCCATACTTTTGATTAACCCTGTATATAATATTTTAAATTTTGAAAGTTTAATGGACACTTAAATTTTATAAACACCATTTGAAAATATATTAAGAATAATTATTTGAAAAATAATAATTTCCTTTGCGGGTTCGCGTATATTCTTGAAGTCGCGCTATTTACTTTAGCTGCTGAAAGGAAACAAAAGACCATTTCTTAAAAATTCAATCTGAAAAACGTTTTTGTGTCCTTTCGCCACAATTCATTCGATATATGTGATACAATTCTAGCAATAACAAAAAAATTCTCGCCTGGTGAATTTTGCTCTGCGCGGATAATAAATGCGTGATTTTGTAGAGCCTGTTAAAACTACACTAATACCAGATAGGGCATTATATACGCATAATTGGAGGAGCCTATCATTCTAGTTTAAGACACCGAACGAATTATAATGATATCGTTCTTATAAAAAGAAATATGATGGTGTAAAGATAGAAAAACACGGATCTACTATCATCGTTTCATCTTTAAGACTTTAAACCTTAAAATTAATTATTTCCAGTGTTATTAAAAATTAACGAACACCATAATTTGATTGTATGTACTATTGATAAGCTCTCATTGAAATTTCGTGGCTCTATGCCGAACGGATCAGGAGAAAAAAAAATAGTGAAGCCGCGCACGGATTTTCCATAAGCCGTAATGTATTTCATAGGCTTTCTAAGGTCACGTGACTTTTTTGAGCGCTCTGGTCTGTAAGTATCGTAGCCGATAAGCTGGAAATGAAAGTGTAGACGGACCGACATCATCGAGATTTTGTTTGATTCGGATTCCTGATGCTTCAAAACGTGTATTTCAGTAAAAAAAAATAGGGGGTCTTTTTTACCACAATGCAATACCTCCCTTACGTGTGGGTGGTAAAAAATACAAAAGAGGAAATCTAACCCTTCAATAGATTAGCTTACTTAAACAGTAACTCATCAATTAGTTGTAAATGGTAGCAATTTTACTTTCTAAATCACAAATGTAGGTACCTACCTGTATTCATTTGTTATTACTGTTCCGATATGTAATTAACCCTACTAAATGCAGCGTTAACTTTTTCTACCTCACGACGTCGATTTAAACATAAACAATTCTCTCAAACAAACTGCAACGCGTTATTGTTGACGTGCAGAATAGACAAAGTAAGGTACCGCAACGGTTAATCGATTCTAGATCTTATTGCTTACGTCAAATAATATTAATTGAACTGAATTTCGCTTGCATCCAGTTTTTGTTTACAGCAATGTTGTTTACGCCTACTTGATGCCATGCCATGCAAGCCAAATTCACTTCAATAAACATTCTTTAACGTAAGCGATACGAGCTAGAATCGTTTAACCGTTGCGGTAACTTACTTTGTTCATTCTTATTCTGCACGTCAACAATAACGCGTTGCAGTTTGTTTGAGAGAATTATTTAAAACAAAGTTAACGCTGCATTTAGTGGATTTAATTACATATCGGAATAGTAATAACGGATCTATTATAGGTGTGAGTTTTAATAGAGGGAAGGGTCATGTAAGACCTTATTTTAAAGGTCTTTTCATCCGTAGTTCACCTCCTGAATTTCAAGTCTTCACTCGTCATACAACAAATAAGAAAGATATGATACTATGCGGTCTCAATTCCGTTCAGTTTTGCGCTGGACAAATTTGTTTTAACGCTCAACATTGTCCAGCAGCCACCGCCTGTTTTTTCAGTGATTAATCATAGGCTGATCTTCGTAAGTTGAGTAAGTTGAGTTCGACGAGACACTCAAGTTTTTCCTCTGTGAAAATTGTCGATAGAGGTAGCTAATGAATTGCAGACTATATCGCTGGGGACGATTGTAAGTTTTTTTTATTTAAATGTGAGGATAATTGGATAATAAACTTAGCAATACAATTGTCCTACAAATTGGGTGGTCTGACCAGAGCGTTCCCCACTCCCAATATGTCGAAATAACGAGGTCATAAACATTATTAATAACCAGATGATCTTTTGTACGCAGTTTAGTATACGTTTGTATAATAAAATCGTCATTCGTAGTCCTACAAATTTGATGGTACGTTTTCCCAGTAATACGCTTGGAAGTTGTCGTTTCCATGCTAACACTAACTTAGGATGTGTTATCGTTGCCTCATGGTTATTAATGAAGAACCTGTTAATGTGCCAGGCGGTCTTTAAATGTTTTATACAGGCTGTTACATACAAGTATGTAAAAAAATTGGGTGGTAGAGGGGATCATTACAAGCACTTTTGCCAAATAAACCCAGGGTCCAACGTGGTGCGTGGCACGCAGAGACTTGTTATAACTAGACCGCGCGTAACGTAGATTTTACTATAAACGCCTGTTGTCAAGATAGGATAGGCAACCAACTGTTCATCGCGGGGCAGACGTACGTTCTGCAGCTTGCTTTAGCCAGGTTTATTCTAAATTTTAGTAGCAAAAAAAGATAACATATAGCTGTTAACTGTTTTAATCGAATTTATTGGTATTTTATTTGAACTAAATTGGTATATAACTGCCTTACTCTAGTCCTAATTTGATTTATATGTGTATTTTGGTGGTGAACACGTATGGGAAAATATACTCTTAAAACTAAAGATGTAAGTAGTAAGATATGATTATTTAGCGGATTTTGATTCAATATATGCCTATCCAAAAACCCAAATGGGCTGTAGCTGTTATTTATTTTTCTTAGACTGCTGATAACCATTTTGTTTACAACGCGTTGTGGTGTGGATTAAATGAAAAACCTAAACACACTTTCAGCAATTTGGCAAATTTTTAATGCATCGCTTGATACGAGCAACAATCCTCCACGATTTTTTCTAGTTAAAAGCTTTGAATGGCTCTCTGATGCGAATATCGCATCTGCACATATGGAACATTTAACAGACTTGGCTATTTTTCTTGTAACAAAACCTGAAATATACTTAGTACCAGTAAGTACTTAGTTACGTCTATACCTAATAGGCAAATAGGTATTGCCGTTGTCTTGCTGGTAAAGGATGTGGAATAATAGTTCTACGGTATTTTAAGTGGATGGGAAAGTCGAAAACGCTCGGTATTGCATTATTGTTTAACACCTTCGTAGGTACCTTTCTAAAATCGGCTTCATTCCCCGCAAATGCACTATGGTGAGAGTAAATTTTTCTCTTCGAATGGCTCTCATCCATTGGCCCTTTAAACTTTTATCCGTTGAAAATCAGCATATTGTTTCAAAATTTATCGACAGAGTACATGTTGATAGGCACAAGCTAACCTAAGTTTATTGATTTATTCTCAACAGAAATTTATCTGTTCACTATTTCGAGCTAATCACGAGAATGATTAATGAACGGAACATCTAAAATAACAGCTTATTTCATTATATTGCATATCATCTCAGCGATTTTTGCCCCGCGGTGCATTGTGTGTTGCATACTGTGTCGACAACACCTTAGATACGTTAGGCGCAGTCTAGTTATAGCAAGTCTCTGGTGGCACGTCTTTGAAGAGGTTTTCGGGTATGTCCTGTCTGATTTTGCAAACATTTTTTCAAAATTCATACCACGAAAGGGTGCACCTCTAAATGAGGGTGCGAAAAAAAATTCTGATTTCGACGAAATTCTGGGGGTTTTTGAACATGAAAATCACGAAAATGAAATTAATTTTTGAAAATTAGAAAAAAACATTCCATTGCAATTCTTGGTGGAACAACGAAAATGGAGATAATTCCACGAAATTCGTTGTGTCATACTTGATGAGTTGAGGAACAAAATTGTCGAACAGTTTTTTTTATCACTTTTCAAACAAAAGTTATGTCTACTCATTTGAAGATTCGGCCGTCGGTCGCGTCGGGTTACAAAGTGTCCCCGCCTACTACTGATAGTCCAGGGAATAGAGGGTTTTAACTTGCAAAATGAGAAGTAGTTCCAATTTCTTTTGCATGTCATAGACAGTCTTCTGGTGGTTAAGAATCTAAGTTTTCGACCTCCCACTCCTTGTGCTTCCCCCGTACCACCCCCAAAACCCCTGAAATTTGGTTGGTTTCTTAGTTTTTCAATCATGCCTTTTTAATGGTTCACTTTAGAAAAAAATATTGTTATCAGAAATTATAGACTATAAAATTCTACAGAACTTTGATATACACTACTTTTTTTGTAAAATGTTTATTAAAAAAGATATAGAGCTTGAGAGTTGGTTATATTTTGAAGAATTCTGAAATTTCTATGTAGATGTTTTAACCAAATTTTATACTTTATCTCTATAATTAAGAGTTTTATGAGAAAATATCTTGAACTTATCGTGGTATAAACCCCCCTACCCTGCACCCTTACCAATGGGGATGCATAATAATTCAACTTTCTACCCTTGCTAGTGGGGATAATTGAATCCCTGCGAGATTGTAGCGCTTTCTAATATACTTTTAAAATTAAAAAATTGTTTCACTTCAGTTCAGTTTCACCCTCCCCCCTCCCCCGCGTGGTAGAAATAGATAATTAAACGCTCTTGTGGCGATTGTGAAGTTAGTCAGAGAGTACAACGCTTATTATATATTATGTGTTCTATTCCTCTTTAAATATCTATTCCTACCGCGGTTGGGAGGGGGGGATGAAGGATGAAGCTGAACTGAAGTGAGATAATTTTTTTGTTTCAAACGTATATTAGAAAGCCCTACAATCTCACAGTGATTCAAATATCCCCACTAGCAAGGGTTGAAAGTTGAATTATTATGCATCCCCTTTGGTAAGGGTGCAGCGTAGGGGGATTTATACCACGATAAGTTCAAGATATTTTCTCACAAAACTCTTAATTATAGAGATAAAGTATGAAATTTGGTTTAAAACATCTACATAGACATTTCAGAATTCTTCAAAATATAACCAACTCTCAAGCTCTATATCTTTTTTAATAAAAATTTTACAAAAAAGTAGTGTATATCAAAGTTGTGTAGAATTTTATAATCTACAATTTCTGATAACAATATTTTTTTGAAAAATGAATCTATAAAAAGATATGACTGAAAAACTAAAAAAACAACCAAATTTCTTTGGTTTTAAGGGTGGTGCGGGGGAAGCACAAGGGGTGGGAGGTCGAAAACTTGGATTCTTAACCACCAAATATTCTTTCATGACATGCAAAAAAAATTGGAACTACTTCTCGTTTTGCAGGAAATGGTCCATTTTCAGTCTCTATTTCCTGGACTATGAGTGATCTAATTTCGCATGTAGCTAATTGAAAATGTCGCAAATAACAAAAAAATTATTAATGAATTTTTTTACATACTTATATGTAACACCCTGTATTGTGTAAACAGCCCCCTCCGCTTTATCCATCTACGAAGAAGCTAAATATCGATATATATAGCATGCATATACTACTACTATAATGTATTTATTCAATGTTTATTATGTCAATGGAATTTCTATATTTTTCAATATCTATGGTTGTCGCCTCCTGGCGGTAGACAGAAAAATGACAAGCATGTAATGGTACCACGCGAGTATTGTTTACTTCATTATTATGGAATAAATAGGTCAATAAAGTGGGAAGTGTGTTTTCAGTGCTCATTAACATTTACCAGACCTTCTAACCACAAAAACATAATAACTACAATGCGATCAATAATAAGTTACTGCGCTGCTTCAAAGAAATCATGACTAGTGGTAGAACGATACCGATATTGATATCGGTATATCGGCAATTGTTGCCGATTATCGGTATCGTATCGTATCGGCAAGGTAATTGCGCCAATATATCGGCAAACAATTTTTTTAGCTGTTTTAACTCTTCAGTTCATAAATGAAATACTTTATTAAAGAAAATAAAATGTTTTATTCTAAAGTTAACATTTTTACTAAAAAAGTTAAAAAAAAAACAACAAAAAATATACCTAATATAGCAGGTTCTAAATACAGTATACAGGGTGGTGACTTGCGTCGCGCATCATAGGGATTTCAATGTAAAATTCATAACATGCCATTATTGGCTCCCCAAATTATTTTAGAGCAAAAATGTATTAAGGTTTTTTATAGACAACAATTTTTTACGTCAATCAACAGCGTTAGTTTCCAATTTTTTACATAATGAAGACAGAAAATTGGGAAAATAACCCCCGCATCTTTTTCAATAATCTGTGATGCCATGGAGTTTTATAATACAAAAACAACAATATCCGTCATGCCATGGAATGTCTGCTATAAAACAAATCAAATTCTATCAAAAAGTATTATATTTACAACAGCGAATTCAACATAAAGAAAGACCAAATTACTAAAAACGATTTCCTAATACAATAAATGTTCGAATAAGTCACCATTAACTGCAAGACAGTAACCAAGTCGATCATAAAATCCATTTCGAACTGCTGCTAATTGATAACTGGACATCTTTTTGTTTTAGATAATTCCATCGCATCGCAGATTATTGAAAAAGATGCGGGTTTTATTTTTCCAATTTTCCGTCTTTATTATGTAAAAAATTGAAAACTAATACGGTTTATTGACGTAAAAAATTTTTTTCTACAAAAAATCTTAATACATTTTTGCTCTAAAATAATTTGGGGGGCCAATAAACGCATGTTATGAATTTTACATTGAAATTCCTATGATGCGTGACGCAAGTCACCACCCTGCATACTTAATACTTAAAATTTAACTTTTTGATATTATGATGCAAAAACACTAACATTTCAGCCCTATCTGCATTTAGTCTATTTCTTTTAGGCTCGTAAATATTACCCAATTCACTAAAAAGTTGTTCACTTGACACACTGGCAGCGGTTGCTGAAAGGTAGACTGAAGCTGCGTTGTACAGAATAGGTAATTTGTATTTTTCTGCCTCCCACCACTCAAAAGGGGATTTATCTTTTAATAGAGTTGAAGATGCCAAATATAATATTATTTCATTTTCCCAACCTTGCTTTTTTGTAGTACTGGTTTCGGAAGCTGAAGTAGAGGCAATGATCTCAAAAGTTCCCCAAAACGTATTTTGTTTATTTTGTTTTTTGCTTGACCGTGTCTAAATAGTAACGCCATCTATTGTTTGCCGATACGATACGATACGATATATCGGCACGTAAATATCGGTATCGGCCGATATATCGTATCGGCAAAAAAAAGTGATATCGTTCTATCACTAATCATGACGTTAGGCATAATAGGCACTAATACTAAAACATAACCTTAAAATTCAAAATGTAAACTACGCAAATAGTTAATATAAAAATTGAAACGATTTTATTTCTTGTACAACTTGTTGATAATGATGTAATTGTGTAAAGAGATGCACACATAACCATTGCTCGAAGTGTTCGCCACTCGGTTCACCACCACTATTAAGACAGGCATCCCTCGGAGCATTTCTTCATGTTTTCAAAGACAACATGTAACTGCTGTTACGTAATATTCCGAGTAATATTACAAACAACAGCATCTATAGTTGCCAAGATAGCTGCGTTGTCATGAAAGTGCAATCTTCTCCGGACAATAGTGTAACACGTTCTGTATGAGAAGTCGTTTGTTGGGCCAATTGTCTTAGCGGCTTTTTGGGATTTTGCCCAAGCCAAGACGAGCACGAACATTTACAATCCTCATTAGCAATCATTGGGTGGTAGGGGGACTTCCGAGGAGGCCGGGACATTTCGCCGAATGCCCACAACGCCGACACGTTTTTTTGAAGGTCCATATCGCCGACTAGGGACACTACGCCGACGGACACTACGCCGACCGTGCCCACATCGTCGACAAGTGTGCAAGGGACACAACGCCGACCATGCCCACTTCGCCGACGGACACTAAGCCGACCGTGCCCACATCGCCGACAAGTGAACAAGGGACACTAAGCCGAACGTGGCCACAACGTCGACTCATACAACACTTCTTAATCAAGCTGGACGGTGTGCAACACCAAGTAGCTTTTGACGTTAGGTTATTGTAGGTTCAGAATATTTTTTTAACTTTTTTCGAACTACAGACTCATACGAAAATTCTTAATCAAACTGGACGGAGTGTGAAGCAAAGCAGCTTTGGATATTAGGTTATTTGTAGGTTTAGGACATGTTTTTTAAAACTTTTTAAAATGCAAACTCATACACTGGACAGAGTATGAGGGGCCTGGATTTTCGAACAGTCGGCGTTGTGGTCACGTTCGGCTTAGTGTCCCTTGCACACGTTTCGGCAATGTGGGCACGATCGGCGTAGTGTCCGTCGGCGAAGTGGGCATGGTCGGCGTTGTGTCCCTTGCACACTTGTCGACGATGTGGGCACGGTCGGCGTAGTGTCCGTCGGCGTAGTGTCCCTAGTCGGCGATATGGACCTTCAAAAAATCGTGTCGGCGTTGTGAGCATTCGGCGAAGTGTCCTAGACCCCTTCCGAGAAGCAACCTTCCCGTGTTGTTACACCGCTCAAGCACACGATGAACATTGTGACGTATTGTAATCCTCATCATGCTCATGCTCGCCATAATCGTGAAACGTTTCTTGAAACTCCTATATCGAGTACACCCAAATTACGAAAATGGGACTGCAAAAGCATCGTATTCTCTTCTAAAATAAATTAAACAAATATAGCAAGCGAGCTCCTGGGTATCGGCTATAGCATGTGCAAAACCAAATTTTGAAACTGGCGTTAAATTTGCTTTTATTTCAAGTGGCTATGTATAAAATTTCATTTAAATACCTTCATAAATAAGAAAGTTTGCAATTCGGTCTGTAAATGGTCGAGATGCTCAAAGGGCACTGTGAATGCTCGAGGAGCTCGTTAATAAAAGGGGTGTCCTAGTATACCTATTACATGCTACAACAAAAGTAAATTGAAAATTCACAAAGTAATTCACCTACCTTGTAAATATTCGAAAGAAACTGGTAGTCATGCAAAAGGCTGTAAAGGACGAAAGTAATAAGAAGAGCCGGTTATGTTTACCGTTTACTATTGGTGCACATATATCTGGTTGCGACAAATAATTACCAATGAGAGAATTTATAAGAGCGGCGCATCATAGGTTTATTGATCTCCCTGTATCTGAAATCCAATAATTTAGTATGTATGAGGGTAGGACTTGAAATAATGTGGCCCCACTTAGCCAAAATTGCAAAAACGCGACTAGTGAAAGGTCGCTCAAGCCAAACAACCGCAAACGTTGAAACCCTCAACAACCAGTTTCGAAATTCTTCAAAATCGGGAGGATGGGATCGAAAACACAATTATTCTTTCGTCAAGCATGAATGCGCATATGTACAACTAAGGAGACGCGGAAATGTAGATCTAAATGTTGGCTTGTTATAATATTTGGCACAAATAAGCTCTACTATTTTATTTCATAGGGTGCTCCCTTATTAATGAAAGGCACAAGCAAGCGCAAGTAATCTGTTTAATATTTATCTATCGCCCTGTACTCTTGTCTGTCCTAACTTGATGGAGGTGCATACGTAGGTTTGAATACTGCCATCAGGTAGATTTAATGCCACCTAAAATGTATTTGTTGTGAGTAACAACATAAGTACCTATAGTAACATTTCATTGCAAATCTTCCACGAAAGGCAATAAAGATGCTTTTTTTTATTAATAACCTTTGCATTATGTGTTTCGGGGGACACAGCCGCCGCGTAAATTCAGTGATTCCATTTTTTTACTAACTACATAAAAACTGTGAAATAATGTTTTTGTTCTCGTGCGAGTTTCGTTTTTACTAAATTATAAACGCATTGTGTTTTTTAGTTTCGCAATTAGCATTACACGAAGTAGGTGTAAAGTTAATTAGCGAATAAATGCTCTTAAGCTTGATAGTAATTTGTCTTGCAAATCAAACAACGTACGACGTACCCTTAGATATCGATTTAATAAGAGGCACATCTAATTGTGGTAGAGTAGTTGCGAGCTAATTGACTGTAGAGCATTTATGTCGCAAAATGTAATGGCAGTATCTAAACAATTAGAACAAATCCCTATTTCAATTTAACTTTATTACGTTCCCACGTAAAGGGAATGCAACTGACAGGGACAAGTATTTTCTCAGTAAAATGTCATTTGTGTGTTATTCAAAGTACGAACATATTTAACCCAAATACATCAAGAAATGTCTCATTCGGGTGCTTTTAATTCGACTCGTTTACGATTAAAGCGCGAAAGGAAATTTTTTCTTATATTGTTCTCTCATATAATTCTTAATCTGAAAGTTTAATTTTGAACTGGAAGTGGTAGGAGTTTAAACGGTCCCCTCGCGATTAAATGGATGGCCCGCTTCAATTCACCCACTTTAGCGACATTAGCTCAATTTAAAACTACTACGAATTTAGAATTCTTATGGCGTGAGTATTCCTTTTTTACATTTTTGGTGGGCGATTACTCTTATTAGTAAAAGTGTTTTTAGGAGACGCGAGTGGGTTCAAATAGTTTTAATTTAGACAATAAACTACGCAATTGTGTGCTCAACTCAGTGAAATGAAAGCCCGTCAGTTGACAATTATTAAGCAGCGAACGCCTTTAGACTGAAACACTGCTATATGGAACAATCCTTTCTGTTCGTCTTTGTGTCCGTCAATAACTCGAAGGGCGAAGTAGACTTTTCATTCTGTTTTCAGTAAGCGATAACTTGGATGAAGAAAATCAGATTAACCAAACATTTAGTAACTTATGCAAAATGCTCAAGTCTATTTCCTATGACAACTGTGACCTTGACAAAATTATATTAAAATTATGCTCTGAATTTAATTGAGAATGTGTTTAAACGTTTTATAGATGAGCAAAATCGTAGAGACCAGACAGCTTTCGCTTCATCACTGCATTTTCCACATGGTTTAGATATGAGTCACATAAACACCGGAAACATCGAGAAGATCAGCTTTGTAATTTATGTGTATTTTATGGGAGTTTTAGCGCTTCCTTGATGCAATTGGCAACAAAAGAAGTGTTTAGGGATGACGAGTTCGAAGTACCAATTTAATATTCTCGGATCTAATATCCTGAACTTCAAAGGAATGTTTTTCTCGATGAAATCGGTTGGGCAAAAAGCATATACATATAACATCATTTAGTGCAAGATTGCAAAACGGGGAAGATACCTTTTAAAACAATCCTCTCTGTAAGACTAAATCTAAATTAGCAATTAGGATTCTTGCTCCCTCTCCCCTGTTTCCCTGATCCTACTCAAAATCAATTCAGTTGTCATTGCAGTTCCCCTACTGCAAAACATATGAATTGCATTGGGGTAAAAAATCACCCCCACTTTTTTGACGCAAATACACGTTTTGAAGCACCAGCATGTCCTATATTTTTTAATGCCCACGACACTTTCCGATGCTCGTCTCTCTGGACATATATCCTCATTCTCATACAAAAACAAATCATTTCACAATGATGAGGTTGCATGTTGGAAAGCAGGAATTCTTAGCGCACTGAGTAACTTTTCGTGTCGATGTTTTCTACTTTAGATCGTTTTGTGCGCCTCACAAATGGGCATAGGAAGAACTGTAGTAAAGGTCCCGGGTTCGAATCTGGATTTAGGCATGGAAAACTAAATATATTTATAAATTTTAAATTAAAAAATGTTCCAAAACCCACTCGTGGGTATTGCCGCGTAACACAAAGTATTGAAACGATGCATCGTCATCGAAAGTACACAAAATGTCGAATCTGTATATTGAAGTACATCCACGTCCAGAGAAAGAGAGGGGTTAAATAAGTAAAATAAAGTTTCAAAGAACTTACCACACATAAGAAAGTTGGCTATGAGCAGTCTGTGCAGTCACTGCACATGTCCACATAATTTTTACCATGTGCGAAATGATTGCCTTTACTAGAAGCATCTGTGGTTAAAATTTCAAAGAAATATCTCCATAAATAAGAATGTTGGCATTGCGCAGTCACTGCGCATGCCCACATAATTTTTACTATGTGCAAAATGTTTGCCTTTACTAGAAGCATCTGTGGTTAAAATTTTAAAGAAATATCTCCATAAATAAGAAATTAGCATTGCGCAGTCACTGCGCATGTCCACATAATTTTTACCATGTGCGAAATGTTTGCGTTTACTAGAAGCATCTGTGGTTAAAATTTCAAAGAAATATCTCCATAAATAAGAATGTTGGCATTGCGCAGTCTGCGCAAAATATGGAGTTAAATGAAACTGATCGAAATGGGCAAATATAGACCATAACAGCTATCAATTAGCGAAAACCCGAAGTCTCTAGGTGGCCCAGGGGCCGAGATCTCGATGGATCGGACGGACGGACGGACGGACGGAAACACGAGCACATAAGCTTTACCTCAACTTCGTTGTGTTACGCTAAAAAATGATTCCGAGACCTAATGCTATGCGCGATACATAAGCCATCCAGTATACTTTCATATGAAAACAAAGTGCGTTACAACCAACCAATAAAAATGGTGTGATTTTTACTTTAATCATTGCACACCGAAAACGTAAATTTTATAAAATGTCATAAAAAAAGGATATAGGAGTCATGTGTGTGTTTTTAATCAAACTTAAAATGGCAAAATTAAAATTTGAAAACATTCGCGGCGGAAAATAAAAAAAAATGCCAGTTTCAGAATTATCGTGTGTTTTCTTAGTTAAAAGAGGTAGAAAATGTTTATTACAAAAGTTTCTTTATAATAATTGTGGAATATCTGCCATTTTCAAAATAAGTATACCGAGTCGGGTAAAAAAGTTACCGAACCTAACCTTAAAAAAGGTTTAAATGCTTTAAAGAAATACAAAAAAAAATTAGTTTTTGAATTTTTTCATTTAAAAAAAAATTTTGAATCTATTGAATTATTTTAGTTTACATTTTTGAAAAGAGAATTTAGTATGGCACTTTTTTAGATTAAAATATACAAGGCGTTCCATTTGAATGGAATGGAATGAGATTAGGTACGATACCTTTTTTACATGACCGATTATTCAACAATCATTACAAAAAAAACATTTTTCTGTATCCCTTTTAAGTCAGAATATGGCGGGGCATACTGAAAATGCATTTTTTATTTTCTCTTAAGCGAGCGAATACTTTCAATTCAATTTTCAGTTTACCATTTAAAGTTGGGCCCAAACGAGCAAATGACGCCTATATTACTTTTTTTAATAGCACGTTAATTCAAATTCAGTGAGAGGGCATAATTGTCATTTTTTGTGACAAAAAAATGCATTTGAAATTTTTGAAAAATCTTTGAAAATAACAGAGATATCACCGAAAAACTGAAAATGTGAAATGTCATTTTCATTGGCTTAAACGGTCGGAAATGAACGGTTTCCATCGGCATTTTTTTTCGCAGGATCTGAATATGGAATCAGAATTTTCATAACACGGTAGCGGCTAGATGTAGAAGCTACAGGCTACTACTTTCTTATTAGTTATATACGCGATATTGGATTTTTACGGAATATAGACGACAAAAAAAGAAGTGGTGCATCTCAATGCATCGATATCATAGTTATGCTGATTCACCAAGATCTAGTTACCCGTGGATATTTTGTTGAGAAATGAATGTAAAACGTTTAATTTTGAAATTTTTCTTGCAAATTTATATTTTAAAAGTATAGAGAGTGTGACACGTCATTATTTTTCTTTTTTTTTGTCCTCTCCAGTCCTCTCTCATTCTGTAAAAATCCAATATTGCGCCCATAAGAAATAAGAAAGTCTCAGCCTCAAGTTTCTACATCTAGCGTGTCAAGGGAATTTCGACAACAGATTCTGATTCCCAAAAAAAGTGTCGTTAGAAGCTGCTAACGGAAACCGCCTATTTCCGACCGTTTAGTGTGGGAAAAAATGAGAACGAAATTTGACATTTTCAGTTTCTTAAAAATTTAAAATTGTTTTTAGCCACTAAAACAACTTTGCCCAATTTAACCTATACACTGTATCTCTCACCGTTATGGAGATCCCAATGGCGAGCTACGAATTTGAACCACCCTGTACAAAAAAAACTTTATATGCAATATATATTAGGATTGCTATCATGCCAAATTATGAAATTTTGTTCGTGTCCGGTAAAACCGGAAGTGATTGTCGATTATTTTTAATTTAATGCCGTAACACTGAAATGCTCACATTAGTGGATCGTGAAATCTATTGTATTTATTTGGTTTAAATTAAATTTTTGCCCGTTTTTAATATTAAAGATTAATTTTAATGATACGTTACTTTATTTGCGAACGTGTATTTTTGTTGTTTTTTTATTAAACTAAATAAAATCCTTATTTTTGCACAACACTTATCCTAACTTTTTAATTATGTACTTTAATAATTTCATCAAATAAAGATCTTAGTAGTATGATGCTTTGCATGGGATTGATTGATTGGAATGGTAATCGATTTTTCAGATAAGTTTTTTCATTTTATTTTAAGACCCGGTTTAAAGCAATTTAAAAATAAGATCGTCGAATTTAGTATTCTGGTTGATCGAGCATGACGTACGAGTATATGAGATGACCAGGTGAAAAATGCATTCAATTTATCAAATTAAATTTACTGCAGGGGCTTATCGCGGACGCCTACACTTTCAAAATGTTTTAATAACATTTATTTTCTTTGACGTTCCGCAGACCGGTTTAAAACTCCAGTCCTTCTTCGCTCCCATCTTAATCCAAATAAATAGTTATCGTCCCGGCTCGTATTTCAGTGCTGTGTAGGGAAAATTCATAGACCAAAAGTTCATTTAGAGGTTTAAAGGAATACCGGGAACACGCTCAAAGTAATTACGTCGATCGGGAAAAATTTTTAATAAAAACTTGCGGTTCGTTTGATGTACAGAATGCAGCAGTAACATCGGCGTATATACACATTTTTTTCGCGTGTTTACGTTTCATTAACTCATGTTTATTGGTTTGGTTTTGTGTTACTACTGATTTCGGATAAAGTTCGCTTAGTGGCTTGATTTGGATCATTTCTGGAATTAAAATTAAAATGAAATTAATATCGTAGATCTGTGTAAGATAATATTATAGTCAGTTGTATTTGAAAAGCAAACTTTATATAATCCTCCCAGGTTGTAATTTTCAGGATTTTAAAGCAGTTTTGTAAAACAATGCAAATGTTGTAGCGTTGTCCTTAATTAGCGTGGATTAGAGTTGCGGTTGTTGTAAAAGTTGAAAATTAGTGATATTAATTTGATGGGCGGGTTTTTTTTTTCTAAATTTGTTTCTAACAGCGTCGCTGCAAGGTTAGTAAGGGAATGAAACTAATCTAATGCAAACGAGTGGGTTGTGCATATTA
This sequence comes from Photinus pyralis, assembly GCF_008802855.1. Classification (NCBI taxonomy): domain Eukaryota; kingdom Metazoa; phylum Arthropoda; class Insecta; order Coleoptera; family Lampyridae; genus Photinus; species Photinus pyralis. The sequence continues at coordinate 8,685,849 of NW_022170596.1, forward strand.
CGTGGGCTTTAAAGCTATACCTAAAGATTACGTTGCTATATATGAGAGCAAACCAGTATTTATGAGAGCCGCGTTCGGCCGAAAACGTTTTTTAAATTATGCTCATCTTAAATTTAGAAAAATTACTCTGGGGGAAACGAAGCCCAAGTGAAAGGTCTTGCTTTTTTGGATTCGCAAATCGACTGCAATTAACTGAAGGAAATGTACGTAATACGTTTAGCCTAGTAACATGATGACATAGAATACCTATCGTAATCTTGGGTAGACATTAGCCTTGGACGTGAGCTCGGATGTCCGCATAGCCTACGGCTTTGCGAGGACGCAAGAACCGGCTCAGGAAGGTCAGTCTAGTAAAGCAATGCACTCGCATATCTACCATAAGAAGGCGCGAAATTTCACTATAAAAACATATTACGAGCAGAGAATTACATTCAACTTATGCAACTCCGTGCAGTCATAAAATTATAGATTTGCAATAGAAAGGAGTCGCCATTCGGTGCTATAAAAATATCTATCACGATTTGTGTGTTTTTTTGCAGTGAATTACCTATAAATAGTCGAGTTAAAAGTGCAAAGAAACTACTCGGGATAGATCGTTAACCTTCCATCTCCCACCCTCTTATCTTCATGAATAATCATAATTTATAGCCATCAATAGCGTTCCGTAGGAGTTTCGCTTCGAGAACATTGCACTTCTTCATGGGAGCGTTCCTGTCACGAATAACTTATTTTAAATGTATGAAATCAATTCTTGTGTGACGATACAGTTAATTGTTATATAAATCATTCGTGTCGAATTATTACTAAAATAAGCTGTCGGATAACTCTTTTTAATTCTATGTTAATGTATTCATATAAGTTTCTAAATAAAATTGAATTAGTTTTCCTAATGAAGTTGCTTTTGAAAAGTTTCGCTACTCTTGTTTAAAGACGTCCTTTGAAGATATAAAATAGCGAAACAAAATAAAAAATCTGTTATACAAATTCACAAAAACGCGTATATATAATTTTACAACAAATAAGGGTTTACAAAATAGAATTTCCTTCCCAGAGCTCTCTCTTCGTTAGCTCATTCGTACAAGTTTGACTCTATAGGGAAGCTGGGCTTTGTTCGCCACCCTTTGCTTACATATTTCCGTTGTTTACACGCTGCGAAGTGAGAGAACTTGATGACCCCCTTCCTTTTACTCTACTTTAAAAGGTGTTCTTAAAGCGTTGGTCAACACCAGATGTCCGTCCGCTAAAAGAGGTAATGGTAGGTTTATGGAAATGCGTCTTCACACATAAGTCCGAAAGCAGTAGCTTTGTCAAGCTGCGTGCCGCCTTCAGTTTCAGTCGATGGCTTTTAATATATAATTACCATACAAGATTACATGTTGGACTCCCTGCATAGTGAATGTTAAAGTGGTCGTAATTCAATTTTGTGATTTTAAGGCACACGGATTCATATCTCAGTTGTGGCCGTATTTGCACTGTACGATATTTAATTAACCTATAATGGTGTCTGTTGAGTTGCGTGCAGACAATGTTTGCGACATGCCGCGTTAATTGAAATTTAAGTAAACGACATAGCCTCATATACAGGATGTTCCGCAACTCGATGGACAAATGTATACCATATGTTCCGGGAAACATTAGGATGTAATAAATATCAAGTGGCCTGAAGGTGAATTCCTCCTTGTTTCCAAAAACCATACACGAAAACACGTATAGGTCATATGTATATCATTTTTTGAGAGTGCCTACTGGATTGTAGGATGTAAGTCTGCAGTCGAGTCGCGAAACACCCTGGTTGACTGATCTACACAAAATTAAGAAAAAAAAACAATATCCATAAACTGAAAGCAAATTAAGAAAATCTAGTGTTTTTTTTAAATACATAGTGTATGTAAATTCGGCCATAGCCTTGTTCATTGTTCATTTATACATTTTCTATTGGATTATGATACCTATGCAATTACACTGTGTAAATTATTCTAGAATATTCTTTTATTTTCATATCTTCAATAGCAATGGAACAACGCATATAGCAGCCGTGGAGCTGACCGCGACCGCAAAATACGCGAAATGTAAATTCAGAGGTGGTTTAACTTTAATATTATAATTTGGGAACAAAGATTATTCACTATTCAACTTTGTTTTGTGTTATACCTACTGTAAATGTTATGGTGAAAGTAATTAATATGAATAATCGCCGGTCAATGTGATAAATTTGGGGTACATTTGCTTTTAGCACTTTAGAGGAAGGGGAGCCATTCACGAAACTAAAAACAAATTGAATTTAAAAGAGAAATGTCCCGGGACTGGTTAAAAAAATTTTCTTCCTTAATTTATTCGCATTGTTATTAAGAGTAATCGCCGCATTAATTAATTTGACCATACCATATACCAGAAAGTTTAAATCTAATATCATATTGTTTATTGCTACCTATGTTAAAATTGTAATTTGTAATTTTATTCGACACTTTAGACAAATTAGATTAGATGTGCATAGGTATATGATGTAGTTAAAGCATGATATTGTGCTATTTTTTAACTTTACAAAATGTCAATTAGAATTTTATATCGTGACAATACTTTTTTAGTTTACCAAAATTCCGGCACAGCTCACAACTATAATTAAATTACATTTTATAATCAGTAGTACCTTGTAGCCTTGACAGAATTTGCAACATGAATATCCAATTTTGGTGGATGATATTGTGAGGCTCGAAATTTTCCTATCACTTCCGGTTGACCCTACATTTTGAAATTTAAATTGCATACCCTGCATATATTTACATGTTTGGATTCTACAGACAATGTATACGAAAAAATAATTAAATTGTTTTTAAAGGAGGGGGCTATGAATAAACCAAAATCGCTCTACATTACCTACTAAAATAATGGAATTTGTCTTAATATATCAAATAACTACGTTTTAAACAATTTTAAAATTATCATAATTAGTTTTATACCGTTAAGTAAGTAAATTTTCGCAAATGACAATTTTTTAATTCTTTAATCTTGGTGGCTATGAATGCACAAAATTGGTGTTCAATGACTACTAAAAATCTATTATGTTTAATTGATCCAATAACAAAGATTTGAAATAATATTGAAATTAAAATACATACATAATTTAGTTTTATAGGTATATCGATTGTTTCAAATGAGATCACAATAGCTCACCCGGGAATTTTGAAGTGCCTTCCATAATCTACTGTTTAATGAAAGAGTAAAAAAAGTTATTTTCGCATATCGGTTAATTATTTTGTTGATGACTCTCGTATAAATGTTCGAAAACCACGTATCAGGTGTAAAATGACCTACTGAATCCAAACAGATAATATACCGGATGTACTAATTAAGTTTTGAAATGTATGGGTCCTGTTCTGGTTTAACCGGAAGAGACAAGAAACTATTCAGTTCGCTTTTACTCTTAATATCAACATTTTGTATCTGCAACGTCAAATTAAAAATGTTTTGTTAACAAAAGCGGCCAAGAGAAATCGGTGGATATTATTTTGAAGTTTCTAGGTTTGCCGCTAGAGGACGTTGATTCATGGTTAAGCAGAAAAATGATTTTTCCTACGACATTCATTGAAAATGACATATGTCGTACAATTATGTTCAATTGAAAATTGACAATTTCGCTCACTTATGGCAAAATGTAACGAAAAACAAAACGCACCCGTGTGATTTGCTTTCTCATAAGATCTACCATATATTAGAAAGCAAATCGCATGTTACGTTTTGCTTTCGTAGTAGTCTAATCTTCTTGTAATATCAACGTAGTAGGCGTACGTCAAACTCTAAAATTGCGATTAGTTTATTCTTGAGTTTATTCCCTTGTGCTACGCATTTAATTCCTTACTTAATTTTAATGGCGAAAAGTGATTCTTCCATGGATGTAGAGTGTACTCCACCCAACATCAGGGAAGAGGCAAAATCCACTACACTCGAATTACTACCAACTAAATTGCGGCTGAGGTATGAAAAGTAGCGTACGTCTAATAATATTAGTAAATTTCTTGCAGAAGCTCCAAACGACAAGTACCTCTTTGCTAAAGTAATTATAACAATAGTTCGTTAAAGAGAAATTGAATCTATTTCGTATTTTTAGATAGTTTTAGTAGTTGGTTCGAAATAAAATAACTTTTGTTTCATTATGTAAGTAGATTTTTGGTTGTATGGAGAGTCGTAGGAAAAATAGTGTACATGACTCGTTTGAAAGCCACTTTTCACACTCGTGTGATTGCCACACTCGGCTTCGCCTCGTATGGCAAACTTCACATCTTGTGTGAAAAGTATCGCTTTCAACACTCGTTACGTAATATACTATTTCCTAAAGTATACCCAACAAGAATGCATAAAAATACATACATCGCAACCTTGTATGAATTTTGCTTCATTTTGATTTTGGAAATTCTTCTCTGTAACTATTATTGAGGAAAAAATAAAAGAGAAACGTAAAATAAACCAACTAGAGATTATTTTTGCTTACGTCGTGCGTTGGTTGATTTTTCGCTGTTTTGTTTCTGGACTAGGGGAAGTCCGGCAATTTGATATCTTGTGTCTCACTCAAATGTGTTGGTGCTTTGAAGAGAGCACAAACTAGTTTTTGATGCCGCCGCTACTTTTTAGAGAAACTGATTCATACCTATAATCTTCAGGAAACTTTACACCGATCAATTCTAGCTCCTTTGGGCAGCTGCCCATATTCACTAACAGGGATGCGATTTCAGCTGCTTTGGTTCTCTTCCGATCTCGGCCATGTGACAATTTGTTAATTTGTTATAAAATTGTTTACACTATTGAAAACTTCAAAAATCTAACCATTCTTGCAAAAAAAAGAATCATAACATCCAAATTTCTCTTCTTTGATGGCTTATTTGATAAAATACTTCTACCAGCATTGGTTTGCTGGGCATAATCAAGATATTAACATTCCATTCAGTATCTAATTTTAATTAATTCTTGCAAGCAGAAATGTTACAAGTGATTTCACCTTGCCTATATTTACGTACTATTTGCGTTGGGAAATTCTATCGCAATAAACTTTTATAGTATTTAAAAAGTACAGGAGATAGTCTTATCGATGTTTTTTGTTAGGAAAGTACGTATTGAACGCAGTTACAAGTGTCTATCGCGCATTTTTCTGCAACTGTTTGCTAATTTCCGACCTTTCGCGTCTCTCTGAATTATTGATCAAAACCGAAAGGTAATCGGAGATACAAAATGTGGGTAAACCAAATAAGGACGTTTATTGATTGCGTTGCCAAACACTCAGAAATACGTTTAAAGCAAAACAAATTTATTACTTACATTGGAAGCAAAACATCTTGATTATTTATTCAAATCGACCGATTCCGATCGTGAGGGAAATAATCGAATCTGACATATTTCCTACATTTTCTCGCATCATTGTTTCCCTCATTTTGCATTTGTCATTTAGAGAAGCTTTATTCAGAATTGATATTGTTTTCTTTACCTATGTTTCCTAGTATTGTAATTGTGAACCGTTTCGCGCATTGTTAGTTCTCAATAGCCATTATGCTCTCAACTTTCAGCTTGACTAATTAGACGTTTGCGGTTACAATTACTCTGTGAGAAAGTACGCTCTGTGGAGAATTACGTATTTTGATATGGATTATGGAAATGCATATTGTTACAGGCGCAACTTATGCGATTTTAATTGGATTCTTGGAACAGCACGAATACCATTTTTTAATGCGAATTCCTTACCTCCTGTTTAGTGTCGCAAGTATTCTAATCGCAATTCTTATTAATGGGGTTAATGTTATCCAACTAATGTGTTTGCCATCTTAGTCATACACTTGCAAAGTGGAGCATAACACTCACTATCTTTAAGGGTCCTATAAACGTCTAAAAATAAATTCGGCTTATTATAGAATCTATAACAAGTAACAAGGAAAAGGTTACGTTTTATATGATGTGGTTATGAATTTCCTATGAGACCTTTTTTGCTTAAGCGCCGCTAGATCTTTATGGGATTATTTTCCCGATCCGAATTTGTATATGGAGGAATAAAAATGTAGATGTAGAGAAATTATGGAAGATATGTTGCAATAGTTCAATAATACATAAGTGGGTAATACTTTAAAATCTTTCAATTCATGAGATCGAATCGAATGATATCCTCCCCTCATATTCGCAGTGTAATGTGTAGCAGGTATCAATCGATAGGAAAGGCGCCACGATGCCTGAAGGGGTACCCGCGCCATTAGGAGCGTCGCCTCGCAGCTGTTTCATGAACTGTTTGCTTGGAAATCTAATAACTGCGTTCTTCGTCTTCTATTGCAGGCGACCTACGTATTCGGTTTAATGCCGCTTGTGTTTGTCTTAGCTCTTTCTTTGAAGATGTGATATATTTGTTCATATGTTTGTAAATGCGTTCTTTGGATCGTAAGTTTGAACATTCTTCCATGTACCTACTTTTGTCTCATCGCCATCTAATCGATACCCACAGCTAAAAATGGAAAGTTTCCTTTTGTTTGGCGATATGTTATAATTAATTGTAAATCATTCTCAGTTCGAGCGAAGTTTTGAGTAAATTCAAATGAAATAATTTCAATTTGGGCGCTTCACTTCGTTAATTTTAATCATTGTTTCAATAATGGCATTTAATTGCTGCTGAGTAATGGAATAATAACATGCCGCCCATAAGTTTATGCTTAATTGAGTTTAGGAATATAACCACTTGGTTATTTCCAATCTGTATGAAATTACGCCTGAACAAATTTCTTACAGACATTGTATTATCGATATGTGCACGGGAGTATGAAATTGTGGGTTTACGTTCCATTTTTTCGTAAATACTTCTCTAGGTATTTTAAACTAGTGGTGCTAACGCGAGCGCTTTATTAAATTTTAATAGTCATATTCCTATCGGTACTTTTAATGAAATTGTTGGCACATCCCAGCTCGTCCGTGGATAATCCACTTTAACAATTAAAGCTTTCCAACGGGCTGACGCTTGGAGAAGCGGAAACAACGGAATTTAATAATAAGTGGTAGGTAGATTTGTCAGAAATTTATTTGATTTCTATAATTTACAACCACATTTTGGAAGAATAAGTTTAGTTTCTGCGAACTTGTTCAACGTGGAGGCTGTTCTATCAATTAGTTAATGTTTTTATGTAAAAAATCAGCTTTGTTTACACTTTAGTAAGTCAACCAGATCGCGTGGAATTAGTATTTATGATGTTGACACTAAAGGTCGTATATGCACAAAGCCTTATATCTTATTCAGATAAGCAAGGGTTGTTGGTTGGATATTTCTCTTCAAATTGTTAATTTAATAGTTTACCTGCGATGTTTAAAGGGCTTGCCAAACCTGAACAATACAGATTTACCTTTTACTTGTGAAAACAAATCCCTTTACCGACTATTACATTTTAATTAAAATGGATGGTCAATTTTATTGCGTAAGTGAATTACTCTATTCCTTTTCATTTTCTTATTTTCTACCCTGTGGCATGTCACGAAACTGAAAGGTATAAATTATCTTTTGTTCTGATTATTAACATTAACCTTACCTTCAAAGTGCAGAACGATATTTCCTCAGTGTTTTTTCGCGTGAAAAATATTTTTCCAGCTTTAAGAATAGGACACGAAAGGAATCGTACTACCTATAGACGAAAGAGTAAATCTTCATTCATAGCCGGATCACGTAGGTGGATGGCAAAACGAATAAGCTTAAGCCATGTTGAATGAATTAGTTTTGGAGTTCCTCAAGATCTATACATGAGTCTTCTTGATTTTCAATGTAGGTTGATATATCATTATTTCTAATTGTAGTTCAGGTATTTATTAGACGTCTTTAACAGCCTTACACAGATTTCCAAAAATGCAATACCAAAAAAATTTAAGTTGGGTTGCGTTAGAAATAAAGAAAGAATGGAAGGGTTGAAAATATTCTTTATAGTCTCATCTTTCGATCGAAAAAGTATTCGACTCCAAAAAAGCATACGGTATTCGAGCAGAGCAATAGCATTTGACCTTTTTCTCAATAAAATTGGTGCGTAGTGAGCAATGTTGACATGTTTTTGAGCACAATGAGAAGTATATTATTTTTTAACAATCGTTGTATATCACGCGTAACATCTGCCGATTATAGGTTTAAAAAATTGATAATCGATTAATTTAAAAGAATAATCAAACCCGATTATCGTTTGATTATAATCGATTAATCCGATTTTTTGACCAACGCTAATCACGCGTGCAGAAGAGTGAGAGTTTAAGACCTGTGATAATCTTTCGTTCACACGCCCGGTATTTTTAAAGTAATGACATAAAAAAACAGACAAATAGACCTCCATTTTTACGAGTTTCACTGCATTGTATATGATTGCCCCAATGCCCCTTGGTCTACACTGAAACGTATTCCCACCACCGTACTTCACACAATCACACAATAGATATTTTTCCATAAAGAAACCGTAAACACAACGAAAAGAAAATTCTCGGCAAAATGCACTGTGCACTACGTGTTACAAGTTACAACTCGTTACCCTAGAATCCTGGAACTGAAAATATTTAACTTCAGCATATTAAGAAGAGCATCAGCATTTAAAAGTACGGCCCCGCAGGTCCATCCCGGGGTGCGGCATCCAAATGGGACTACCCTAATAGAAGTTCGAATGAAGCGCCTTCCAGTGCGCTCCGCTAGACTTCACAGTGAGTCACCAATCCACAATTACTAAGCCCTCCGCCAAGATAAGGCGTGAATCTGTTCGAGGGGGAGCCATTTTGGGCCCGCTACAGAAATTTCCTTGAAATTCCAGGGTATCCCAGCTATCCCATTAGGGAAGTCGTGGGCCTTTTTTAGAGCGTCATCCTGGAAAGTGACTTTCAGTTGCTTCACTAATTATAGAATTGTTTCTTTTGCCTCGTTTAAAACTAGTTCATTGCTCCTAAATTTGGGATACACTATAGGTACTAGAAAATATCTTGGGGGCGGGGAGGGGGGCGTTCAAAATACCTTTGACGGCAATAAATGCCGCAGCAGACTTCAGGTTGCCAAATTGGAAGGAATATATACCGGTCATTGCTTGAGGAGGTCTTCGGCAACTGTGTTGGCAGATTGCGAAGGTGATATTACCTGCTTAACACGACATGGAGGGTATGGAAATTTGATACATTTGCTGCAGGGTATATCGAAGAATCGTTACAAAACAAAAAAAGACATTGCCACCAAGATCCTTTTACATGATACAGTGAAAATTCATAAATATATTCAGAATCTAATACAAGCGCAATGTTACAAAATGCCACTTTAAATAATTGCACGTTTAATTTTAACTTCAAGTAGAATAATTTTCTTCAGAAAAGGTTTAGTTTTGTTTGATTTGATAAATAGCAATATAAAGTTAGTGGACGTAAATGCTAAGTGTGTATTTTGTTTTCACTAGAGTGGCGTATAAATGTTATGTTAAAATAGGTGTCAAAAAAATGACACTTAAACCTCCACAAGACTAACTACAGTTAAATAACGTTTGAAAATAAAAATAAGTTTAATTAAAAATCTTAAGACTATAGGTAATCATTTTATTTTTTTGTTGAAATAACTTCGTCAAACTAGAGAAAATTCTATCTACTACTAAATAAGGGCTTTTTATTAGTTATAACAACCCGTGTTTTAGGATAGTAACGTCGCCAAGAAGTTTTGAACCAAATTGCTTGCTCGGTCTTCCTTGAAATTCGCATTGTTTTTCCAATTTTACTTTCAGTTATTTCTCGTCCATAGCTATTTTGTCTGTCATATTGCAAGCGCCCTGTTTGCTATATGGACTCATAAATGCGGTACTTGAATCTGAAAAGCGAACCAATCTCTGAAAGATACGCTGAATTCAATTTATGCATTTCATAAACATGAAATTAAATGAACAGATTGGAGGGTTTTTCTTTTCGTGCCATATGGCTTTTATTTTTCAATTGTATACGCTTCCAAACAACTTTACTATCTATATCGGCGTAAGTTTCACTTCATTCTTTTCGTGCATAATTTTTTGTTAACTGTAGCATGTAAGTAGCACCGCGAATACACCAATGACGTTGACGTTATCTTTCCTGAGCGGAATACGAAACCCAAATCAAATCTTAATGTCTGTTCGATTCGGGAAATTGAAACTTTGTTATATCCACTGAACAGAAAGGAATGACATTGATTTATGTGTTGAAAACTTTTGGTTTTCAATTTCAAATGCGTTACTGTAAACATCGTCTTTGATTACATTTATAGATGCGTTTTGGCAATGATGGTTTTTGACGTTAATAATTTCGCAGAGATCCTTCGTTTTTATTTAACCCGTATAAAAGTTGCAGCTGAAACGAGCGATCCAGGGATGATTCGCTAAATGTAACAACTTTCCGAGTGCTAGGCGTCTAACTGGCTGGGCGTCGAGACGACCCAGACGTCGTAATGGGTTGTTACTAGCGCTATACGAATAGCTTTGTTTGGGCATTTTTATATTATCAATCAATCAATTTTATCTTGCAACATGACGTCGTTGAAAATAAATGGAACGACCGCAATGGTGTGTGCGTGTGGTCCCTCCTATTTGTATAATGGCGAAACCGGCAGCATAGTATATTTTAATATTTGCGTTGAGATGCATGGGGCCGTGTGATCATTCGGCGTTTGAAACTGCTGAACGTTGCATTTTAGCAATTTTGAACATACAGCGGCGGGCATCTATCACAAGAGATCTCGAGAAATGTAAGCTCGCAGGCTGAGCGGAACGACTCTTCGAAACATTACCGGAATAAGAATGAACCGGCAGATACAAAATTACATTTATACAGCACCGATATATAATTGTACGAGTCGACCTTCTTTTTTTAAACGATCTTGCGTACACCAGGAGATTAGCGCCTATTTGCATACGCGCTGATACCATCTTCGTTGTCAGATTGTAAAAAGTGATTTATATGTGTTAATTGCTTGCCCGAATAGATTCTGGTACGGGAGAGATCGCTTTCCATAGTTTCCTTGCCCAGATTCCAATTTGGTTAATTCCCCGTTAATCAGGAACATTTACTGGATTTTAACAAAACTAATTAGCAATTTACTTTATTGCTTTTGTATAGATAGCAGGAACGATTTAGATAGCACGGGCGTATTTTATTTCAGGTGAGTTTTCACATCCTTTTACTTGGAAAAACCTTCTCGATAGCAGAACGTCGACGTTGGAGTAAAGATAAGGTAAAGTCTTGAATTATTCAACCCAAAATTCGCCAATTTTCTTAAATGGCCGATTAAGTGTGCCTAATTTGTTTCGTACGGCCTTCGTTATATTAAAACTCCCTGGAAATTCTTAATATTGCCCTATAAATGTGCGTTACAATAGAGATTCATTTTAAAACGAAAATTTCCTTGCCGCGTGTTTTAGTTTGTATTTTATGTTCAATTGCGTTTGGAAACATTTCCCTTAGATGGTTCCTGTAATGTGAACCACTCCGCTTTTTAATCTGCACTTTAATTTCAACACCCCATTTTCGGTTGTATCTAAAAAGCAGTCTTGCATTAATGAAGTCGTAAAAATGTACCCAACTGTTTCCAAGCTGGCTCTATTTCTTTACTTAAATTGCCTTAGCCATTGAGAATTCTTATGAGACAGTTTTTCTTCCGTCATCGGTTCATTGCAATTTTCTCGACACAATAAGGGTTGTGTTGCGCTATGATTTGTAAAGTAACAAAACCTAAATTCGACCATCCCTAACTGTAATGCACGTATAAACTTTAGCTTTGTGTGGTGTCTTCGTGCAGTGTATACGATTGCAATTACATTTGTTGGCGAACTCCCTTATTGCACATAGACACTATCGCCATCGCTTCGAGAAACAGTCAATTTACAGGCTTAAGGAAACCATTGCATGCTTTGAATTACCCTATACGTACAGTTGGTTTATACGTTTTACCATTTATAAAACGGTTTTAGTAAGTCGGAAAGTTCGTCGGTGGGTAATCACAGTTTTGAGATTACATTTTTTAACTTCAACTTTCGCGTGATTACATATTACGAACGCTCTTTGGCGTAATATGAAAATACGAGTATGCTATACGTAATATGTACACACGAACCACTTATTTATGTAGGGGTATAATCCATTGGTTATAAACGTAATTAACAAGTTATATTATTTGCTAACAACAAAAAATGGCATGTTGACATTGCTATTTCGTTTCCAAAGCAACGGTTTAAGGTCCCCAAAACAAATGCAGGTGAAGGTAAACTGTAATGTAGGTATGAAATTATTTTTTGTAGTTACGACTAATCCTTGTGAAATGTTCGAATCGTGGATTATTGGATTAATCCATTAGTAGACTAGTTGACTATTTTACAATTAATCGAATAATCGCGATGAGTCGATTAATCCAATAAATATTTTATGACACAGGCCGTGTATAGGTTTGTATAGTAGGTTGTTCTACAAGTAAAGAAAAGTGACAGTTTTCCAGTGAGTGAAAATAGTTACATTCACGAGCTGGAAAACCACTTGTCTTACGTATAGAACATGCTAGTTTTTCGTGTACTTCGGATTTAAAAGATATTAATCAGATTTTAGATCGACAAAGTCTAGTTTAAAATTGTTACTTTTATTTGAAAATATAATCATTTTACCCGGAATTATATAATATACCTATATAATTACCATAACAACGGTTTGTCCATAACAACCAAGTAGTGAACATGCTGTGAAACCGTTGTGCAAAAAGTTCAAACGAAGCGACAAAATTTCTGAAATTACTAGCAAAGCCAAAGAGACAATTGAAAATCCAAGGGGAAACATGAAAAATGTTTTGAAAACGAGTCAATGAGGAAGTTTTGACTGCATACTTCGTACCTAGACCCACTGGAGTAGCGACGGGCTAACAATCTGCCATTCCAAATCGCACCTGGTCGTTGATAAAACCTCGCGGGTGTGCAGCGACTTTACTGCCCTTTTTCCGAAATTAAGTACTCAAGCGTGTGCTTCACCTCGACCTCTTTCGACAGAAGTTTCACCAATTTGGGAGATCTCCGAAAACACATTGAGGAAAAATGCCATTTTTCAAGAACAACAAGACGATTTTTATCGGCCCTCCGATTGACTTTCGGACAACGTTGCCAAACTTCCCAGCATGGCTTGTAATTGTAGACAGCTGTGGTTGACATAAGCCTACGAGTAAAAAATAAGAGGAGAAAATAATAACGGTGGTGGGAAATAGCATAACACGCGACGGAAGTCGTCAAAATATCACTTCCTTTGCGCTGGTCAGTTCTGTCGACTTGACTTATCATAAAACAGAAGAGACAATGTCAGTTTTGTTTTATTACACCACTGCCAATAATGACGCGTTTCTCCCCATTCTTCTCGCACTTTTATAACTTCCTTTTTGTCCATTTCCGTCAAGTCCCCTTTTAATGCAAGGTTCTCCTTTTATTTTTTACTCGTAGACATAAGCAAATATAAGAAGCTTATTGCTTTTTTAAAACGTCAAAATGACTATGTTCTGGAGTGAGTATTGAAGCGTTAAAAAGGCATGATGGGTGGCGCTCAAGTACCGTTGCGGAAGCGGAAGCATATGTCATGTGACATTTCATTTTGACAGTTTGATGGAGAAAAGTGCTGCTAACGACAAAAGTGGCACTTAATACCTAACATAAATATGAAAATTTGCATACCAATAGGTACCTATAGTTTTTCAAGATCTATCGAAAGAAAATATTAACTTATTGATCTTATAATTATCTCAATCCATCTCGGATATTAATTATGCATATTGCATACTTTGTAGGTATACAGATTAACCTAACTCCAGAAAATTTCTGATCTTCCAGTCTCTGTTTAACTCAATTTAGTTAAAGCAATGTGGCACAATTGGGCCTTAAACTTCCCTTTCAAATTATTAACAGGTCTGCTTTATGTTTTGTAAATTCAAGACGATAAAGATCTGTAACGAGCGCACTTCCTTTTATTTTACATGAAGGTCGAATGTATTAGGTATTACCAAAACATGTTAGGTTCGTCTTTGTCAATTTTTCTACTACGCCATATCTATTGTTTGAACATACGCGGTCTTCCATCAAGGTTACGAATAATTTTGGTAAAGCTAATCCGAATTTGTTTCCTTGAAAGACAATTGTTTTTGATGTGTATCGCATTTAAATACCTACGTTGTAAATGACGAACGTCCAAAAAATGTTAGACCTAATTTAAACCAAGGTTAATTAAGTTAAATGATGATGTAACTGATTCAGTTTAACAATGCCATCATACTTACTTCCCGCGTAAATTATGCAACAAATCAAACCTACTGCCACTTTAATTAACCTCTTATTTTTGCTGTAATTAAACTGTTAGCACCGCATTCATAATTAGTTGTGATTAAAGTCAGTATGCTATGTTCTTTTCAAATCACTTCAAAAGCTTTATTGTGGCGATTTTAGAATAATATCGAGATTTATCCGAAAGATTCGCTAACTTGGGCGTTTAGCCGATTACAGGAAACGTGTGACTTCAGTAATACGTTACGTAATTAAGGTGTAGCTATAGAATTTATAACATACAATTGGAGCCATTGCGATATCTTCAACTAAATTTCTAGGCCCCTTTTGCGAAGTACATGGCAATGGGAAAACGGGAGAACCATCTACATAGCCCCTGGGAATAGAACTTGATATAAATTTCAACTATTGCATAAGTAGAGCGAAACTGTACTGCATCTTTGCGTAATCGAGGAAGTTTTCTGCGTTTACTTAACAGAAAGTGTTCGTCTGTTAATAAATTTCGGATGTTTAATTCATTCAGTATTTTTAGTGTACATATAACATAACTAGTAATGATTACTACCTTGCCCTTTTCGTGTACGTCGAATTAATGAATTATTAGCTATCCTTTTAATTAATTAATAATAGTTTTGTTGCCTAAGTCAGTTTGATTCATTGCTGATAACAGTTTCGCTGCCGAAACGTCTAATTAATCAAAGTCTGTGGTTGCTCCGTGTCATGTATTTCTCAATGAAAACAATGTACTTTTCATTTAAAAAAATGAGCCCCCGCGCCCCGCCCCCAGCTCCAATAATTTTCTTTTTGATATTTCACAATTTAATTGATTGTCTTCCAGTGTCATTTTTGTATCTAAAGAATAGTTCTTACGTACGTAAGGTAGTTAGTTATTAGAATTTATCACCAACATTGTTTAGTCAATGCTTTTAAAATCTGTTACCATTCGATAGTTCGTAATTACATCGTGCGCACAAAAAATTCAGAACACGGCTTTTGCATTTTGTTTGCAGCCATTATGAGCGTAATAAAAATTTAATTAATTTAGTACATTTTATTGATTCGTTGCTGTGGAGCTGATAAATTTACATAACTAGCTCTGTGTGTATGCTTTTACTCGTTTGATACGGCGTCTTTATTGAATTTATTGGGGTATCGGAACGGTCTGTGATGTAGTTGATTCTGTATTGATTTTATATAATTTAATTTTGTGAAGTAGCATCGACCGCATCCTAAACTTGGTAAATAGTTGGCGTAGCGATGATGGTACTTGCCGAACTAAAAAGCTACTCTCTACTAATTATAAAATCAAAACCCTTTCGAATTCAACGACTGCGGTTATCATTTATTAGTTTAATTATTGTTGCAAAGCGAACTGTTTGAGCAGATGGGTGCTAATGGCGGTACGCTCCAATATGCCGGGTTTATCAGTTTAAGCGAGTCATTAGTCTTGATTTCGTACCTGCTTTATTTTGCACAGTTATCCTACTCATCTACAATAGCAGATAACGTTCACGCACCGAAATTAGATACCGTACGTACTAATTTGGCGGTTTTTCGAATAACTTTTTATTATGCTAGATCGTTGGCTATTTTTACACGTTGCATTTGGCACGTTTTCACTTTATGATAAATAAAGCGTTCTGTTAATGTATACATCGCTTTTATGAAAATAACGAGAGTGAATTATTGTAAGACCCATACGCTTCCAAATTTTATTCTCTTCATAGAATTCGGTGCAGAGATTTTCGCCACCATACGGTTCTGGTTTGCCAACCAATGGCTATTCCAAATAATAGTATAATTAAAAATAATTAATTTGAAATTTAATAAACATGCGGTTATCCGATTACTCATTCTTATCGAATTAACTGACTAATTAAATCCATCTAATTCCAAGATAAACGTCCCAGCTGTAAAATATCAAAATATCTGCAATAAAGAGCAAATGCACACAAAAGGGACGAAAAATTATATTCTAATTTGCAGGCATTTTATCAAAATAATAACGAGCGCATTTCAAAAGCCAAGTTATCAGTGAACAACGATGATTTAGGGTTGATCGCCGATGATAGTAGGTTTTTTGTGTAGTCCAGTCAGGTTTGACTTGGATGTTATCACCTTACTCAACGGAAGCAAGTGAATCCGATGCAAAAAATATCCGCTAAATCCGAAAATCATATAGTCCCCCTGGCCGGAAACGCCTTGAACATATTGTTATAAACAAAAAATGAAAAGAAATGGAGAAATGTCGTTTTTTTCGCCTTTGTCTTCGAATGTCTCGTGAACTATTGCGCTGAGGGAAAAATTAATAGAAACGATTGTATTTAGAATCGAATTTTCTATAAGATACAGTTGGTCGGGGTAGTTCATTTTTAAATGTTTTTGTTTTTTTTTATGGGAAAATTTAAAAAATAATTTCGAAAATTAACAAATTTTTCATCTGATTGAAATTCATTAGATCTTTATGAAAATCCTCATTTGGTAACTTCTTTTAATAACAAAACAAACTCGATCATCGTTTTTCACAATTTAAAAAACTATGCTTTTCTTAGTTAACTAATAACTTCCGAAATATAACAAGAAATGTAAATCTATAACAGGCGAATAGAAAACTCTCGGAAAGACGTACATTAAAAAAAAATACGTCCAAATCTGAATAGTTCAGGAGAAATCAGCGTTTGACTTTGGAGCTTTTTCCGAGAAATCCTAAAATGCTTTTGCAAATCGCGCTTCGATATGCATCGATATGCTTCTATTTGACTAAAATGAATTATTTTTATTAATCCGAGTGCCAAGGTTCTATGTGTATTACAGTTACCATTTTTGTTATAGGTATTTCGAAATTTTTTCCATTTGTTACTTAACTAAGAGAACTCCGCAGACTGGCGATTTTCAAAAACCATCTGAACAATTTTTGGAAAAGATTGTTTTAGGGTTCCATTGTGTGTAAAAAAATTGAAAACGCTCTTGAGTCAATAATTTTGAGAGATAAAGCATAGTTTTTTGAATTTGTTTATTTAAATATACAATAACTATAAAACCTACTGTGATCGAGGTTGTTTGGTATATTGTTTTTTTTTTGTTAAAAGAAGTTACCAAATACACATTTTCAAAAAGATCGGATGAATTTTTACTTAGTAATAATAATTTATCAAGGGAATAATTATGTGCGGTATTAGAAGATCGTGAAAATGGGTTGGATTAATGATTGCAATGCCTGAATAATCTCTTGACGTTAATATGAACTATTCAATATTGGATATTGAGTTAATTTTACCTTAATTTCAGGTAACATAAGATAGGTATGTAGTAGATAGTTGTTGACAGTTTCTCCGTCAGCAATCAGTAGGACAGCCTGTTATACGATATTTAATGCAAGAAGGTATCTCTTGTTCAATCGCCCGTTGTAAGAATCCTTTGACACTCCCTTCTCGGCATATTGGCACTTACAGTTTTGGCATCACCAGTACATATCATTCTCATCCAGAAATTCCTTTTTTGAACTGTCTTCCGAAAATCCATTCTAGAGATATGAGGGGTTATAGCCGACTTCAGTAAGGGCCCTGGAAGAAGGACGGTAGTTTGTAGAAATGAATTCTTTTCGTTGAGACGTTTTATTAGAATACAAAGACAGATCAAACCAGTCGTTACCCTAAATTTCAAAAAAGGCATTTAGCCGATCTCAATAATAGGATGGAGAGGAGGGTGAGAATTCCTAGAAATCCGTTTCATCCGTAAAGATTTTGTTTCGGAATACCAAGAATGAATGCTCCCTCCGCCCTCGATTTCCAAAAATTCCACCCGAATGCCAAATTCGAATGAAAATTCGATTAATGTTTATCCTGTGTGGATTTGGTTGCAGATTAACTGGAAGTGCACGCACGTTGCGATGGGTGTATTACATGTTAATTAAGTAAGTTTACATAGTATCTGATCCAATTGATAGAACAGAATACGTATGTATGAAACTATATACGAATAGTGCTACGTTGTGATTGGTATGCCACCGATCCTCTACAGTCTACCAACTATAATGCAGCACTGTTCGTATAGTTTCCTACATAGTTCATATTTATTTTGTTCTATCGATTTCAGATACTATGTAAACATACCTAATTTAGATGTAATGCACCGATGACGTGCGTGCAACCTTCGGAAAGTCCTAATATAGTTACTATTCCTTAGCTTCCACCGTGTTACTAACGTTCCTAACTAATTAAGGTCTATGGGATACTTCTTTTCCTACTATTGCCTGCCACCACCACCATACCACCCCCTAACAAGTAAATGCACCTTAGAGCGGTATACCTACTCTCCTTAGTAATATCTATCAAATGTTATGTAAGGTTACTTCTGTTATCTCCATCCATCACCACCGCCACTACTCGCAACGGACATTTCAATACCTCTGTCACTCCACCATTGATCGCTGACTGTGGGCCTTTATTCTTTAGCATTGTTTTTCATATATTTCCATGAAACATCCGCCGAGACAATCGGCTATTGAATATGAAAGTACCCTTTGTTTGGTATCATGACTCCTGGGAAATTTACAACCACAACTTGTTTTAACACTTCAATCATTTCGATGCGCCTCCAATCTAAAGGATTAATACTTTCACTTTCCTACTCTGGTGAGAATTTCTTTGTATTTACAGTTGTTTTAGTTCATAATCCCTCCACCATCAATCAGGTAAGTTCATGTTTAAAGCAAACAGATATATAGATGTAACCCACAATGTTCAATTGTCGCCGATTTTATCAGTTATTTTTACCACCCGCACGTTAGTATGGCGGGTATTGCATTGGGATAAAAGGTGCCCCCCTCTCCCCATTTTTTTGACGTAAATACACGTTTTGAAGCACCAGGAATCTGAATCAAACAAAATCTCGATGATGTTGATCGGTCTGTTTATCTGTCTGTCTGTAGTATCATTTTCGGTTAAAACGGCTGAGCCGATTTAAACCATCTGGTACACATATTATTAGACATAAAAGGGTGGAAAATTAGAATTGGATACACAGATGAGGTAGATTTTTTAAAGCTGGAGGAAAGAAAATACGAGTATCTATTATTAAATATTGGACGGATTCGGGTTCAGTTAGGTATTAAACATTAACTCCGATATGATTAATTAATTAATTATTTATACGAGTACATACATTGTTCGTGACATTAATTCATCCGTGTAAGCACACATATTCTAGGTTTTGGTACGCAACGAAATGTGGGCGTAGAGAAATAAATGTATGAATATCAATAATGCTTGTGGAAATAAATGCAATTGTCAGTAAAATTTAATATGAATATTAAATAAATGTAAATGTGATTTCTTTTATGTCAACCTGGTTTTTATTCCTAAAGGCTTGGAAACTGTAAATTGTCCCATTTGTAAGATTCACATATCCCCAATTTAGAACATATAGATTTAGATCGCATGGTCGTCTTTATACAGAAATTTGAAAATTCATTCGTTTCGTGTGTTGAGGCGATCGTAGCATTTCAATTAATACAGCACCAATTAAATAAATTGGTTCACTCTTTTGGGTGCAATACGCCGACGACTATGTTTTTGTAACAAATGCCCGCCGTATATAAATGTGTTTTTTAGAGCATGTTTTTGAGTGCGGATATGTAACAGTGCGTTTGATGAGGCTAGTAGTGTTCGTGACAAACGGAAAATGCTGGAATATTCCATGTAAAGCGTTAGCGATAAAATGCTATGTTCATTATCAAGCGAAGAATGAAATGGGGAACCGCCTCATTGAAATGGTCTTCGCGTATATATCGATCATTGGATGGCAATTCAAACCCCGGTTCGAAGTCCTTTGGGACTCGCTACATTGCAGACCACGGACCAATATAATTAGACGGAATTTGTACATCGGTGGCAAATTGTCGATACTGCAGCGATGCTCAGGAAAAAATGCGCGCCGTTGTCTCGTTTTAGATTCTTTAAAATGCCGAGTTCGTTTTACAATTTTGATTCCGCCTTATTGAATAATTATTTGCATTTAGGATGTACTTACACAGAGACAGGCAATGAAAGCTAATGACACCGTAATACTCATGGCATTAAACTGGCATCCCCGCAGGCGATGATTATGTAAAATGAACGGCTATAAATTTCAAATATTAAATCACGTCGATGAGCGATAGAATAACCAGAGTCCCTGGTCGCTATTTATTATTGTAAGGTTTTGATTAAGCTAAATTCGGGCGCTTTTGTTTTAAATTTCGGCAATTAATGAGATGGATATACAACGACACAATATTCAAACGTTTATATAATAACAGTTGGCTTGACATATGCAGATTTCGTTGAAACCTCATTGCCCCATTACACTCACGTTCGATTTAGTGACAATCTCATTCAAACTGGCTACAAATGAACTAGACGTACAAAATGCATAAAAGTTAAAAGTAGTTTTTGTTCGTCATTCTGCGCTTTTGATACATTTTGCCTCTAATTACGTTCAGTGCGTACTCGAGTGTTACATTGAAACTTAGGTAACTTTATAACAACCAACTCACTTTAGCAAACTTGTGGACATTTGAAAAATAAAAAGTAATTGAAATTTTTTTATTAACGGTAAAATTCAAAGATTTGCGATTAACTTAATAAATTCGAGATTCCCTCTCTCCTGATGCCGGATCGAGCAGTTAACGGAGTGGAGAATATTATTTTTGGTTTCGAGCACAATTCTGATGCGATTATGATAATGAAATCAGAAGATGCTTTACATACATTAAGCCGAATGGCATTCGTCGAGCACGTTTTTATGGCATGTCACCTTTCAATTCTACCTCATGCTTTGAATATATCCCACTTGATCTTGTGTCTACACGAACATGTATGCGATGCGCCCCATTTTTATTTATTTTATTCTCCACTTTCATAAAGTACAGTAAATTCGTTGCAATATTTAACTCCTTGCACATAACGCAACGGTGGGAGGATGTATTCACTAGAACCTTCAGAAAAGTACATTTGCTATATCACGAATTCACATAGGGTTCCAATTGTTTGATGTGTTACTTTAACGCACTTGGATCAAGAATCCTTGACATTAATCATTAAAGCTCGCTCTGGACAGAAACTGTGTTCGTATACCTATACATTTTCCTTCGAAAATTCAAAATTTCAGGGCGAATCTCATACTGCCCCCGGTATGTCTAATCTAGTGCAGTAGCGATAAAATATTTGCAAGTATTAGAACTACCACAGAATAAGAAAAAAATATGTTTGCCTTTGCTGCTTTATAATCATAATCAATTAAAAATTGCGCTAATAAATCTCTATTTGTTAATGAATGGTAGATAGGTATCTACTCGTGTAAGGGACAAAAATAGAAATTTGATCCAATATTGGAATTTTTTAAATGCAACACCCTGTATATTTTAACGTTAATTGTTTGCATTCTTTTTCCTGATTAGACATTTCTATCGTCAGCCATTTGTATTGATTGGTATCGGCTGCCATGGATACAATAAATAAAACAAAATCTTCATAAATCCATGACCTGCTATTTAAAAACAGTAAAAAAAAACTAAGGTTTTCATTGCTAAAATTGTTGTGATAGATAACGAATGAAAAACAATTGACGTTAAGATATACAGGGCGTTGCATTTATCGAAAATACCAACGGCCGTCCAAATGTTTCTTATTTTACTACGCCACTGGATTCTGCGCAAAAATATCTAAATGAAACAGCAATTAATGGAATGAGGAGACCATAGAAAATAATTGTATGTATATGAAAAAGGAAGTCAAACTTGAATAAAAATTAGTTTTTTTTTGTGACAGTTATTTATAGTTCACTTCCACAATATTTATGGTGGCATTTCTCGTCCTCGTATACTACAATATAATCTGAGATCATCTGTAAAAATTCGATGAGGAGATAATTACTTCTCAAATATGTCATTTGTGTAACGAAAAAAATTAAGTGGTCCTAAGTAAGAGCCATGCGAAACCCCGGAAGTAACGATGCATAACTCTGAGCATTGTATGAAACGAATTGACGTCTATTCAGCGAGAACTAAACAGCTGTAACAAAGTGTAGCTCAACCCAGGCTTCTCGAATTTATTGCTTGCTGTGACTATCGATCGTATCAGACGCAATCATGCATTTACCAGATCGTCCGTAACATGAATGGCCATTTTCCTAGAAATTCTGCGGA
The DNA here is from genome assembly GCF_008802855.1 of Photinus pyralis. Classification (NCBI taxonomy): domain Eukaryota; kingdom Metazoa; phylum Arthropoda; class Insecta; order Coleoptera; family Lampyridae; genus Photinus; species Photinus pyralis. Next base: position 8,708,310 of record NW_022170596.1, read on the forward strand.
ACGGAATCACTTTCGTTGTCTTAGTGTTATATTCCAATCCTCATCCTAAACAAGGAGACGCGCGATTGGACGATTGTTTGTCATACTTTTCATCGCTATGCCTTAATTTTGCTTGGAATTTACCGAAATGAATTATGCAATTTTCGTAATCTATGCACATAAAATTAACATTTTATCAATGACCGCGCATTTTTTCATACATAGCGTGAATGTTCCAATGTATTACAAGATTGTTACACTAGTAGGATAAAGCTAAATGCGTTTTAGTAACAAATTAACATTTTGCATTTGAAATTAGTTGTAAAATTGGAGATAAATTGAACAACGCTTCAACAATTGCGGAAGTAAGCTTGACTTAGTTGGATTTTACATTCACTTATCTGCTAATTTTGGTTGTATACAATGTATTAAAACAGTGGCAGGAAGTCGCATAACGCGTGGCTTGTTCTAGACACTTAAATTAATATGAAGATCATACTGAAGTATACCAATAGCAAATATTCTATTAGTAATTGATGGTGTAACGATGACCATTAATTATGTATTCAACTCAGTAACGTGCCCTTTTAAAGAAACTATTTTTATGTCTGTATTTTGTCGCGAAATAATCTGTTCGTTTCTTCTATTTTCTATTTTCGGTTCAGTCCCAAATACATTTCACATTTATAATTCCTATATTTAATTAAGTTTGATCTTTGGTGCTGAAATATTACCTACCTACTATGAACTGCCCGGTGCTATGTGAATATAGCCGACTTATAATAGCAGCAATACTAACACTTCTCTAAATTTGTGCCACATGCCTCAAGTTTATTGTAACGCTTCTCGAATTTGCGAATATGCTTCAAAGCAGGATGCAAAAATGACAAACAAATAATATTAGTGTCCGCATGGCGTATGAGTTTTATATTACATTTAGTAGTCCAATCCAATTTCATCGTACTGGGTGTTTCCTTTTGTTTGCTAAATTTATTACAAGCCCCATGATGAGCAAGTGATTGACAAGGAGACAAACAAGTTTCTCGTGTAGGTCGTCATTTTCTAGTAGTATCATTATCAGACAAATAATTTTGCTATAGATTAGTGGAGACATCGCGGTTTCACCTTGCTTGACGAAAAGTACTTTGCTCTTTTCGACGTTGTTAAAGCCTAAATGGCAATCGTACTTTCGTAAGCGAACAATGCGTATAATTACGAGACGATGTATTTTTTACACCACCAAGTGCAACTTTACGAAAAGCAGCGTCGTTAACTAATAGCAATTAAAAGTTTAAAGCCAGACTTTTAATTTAATCTAACATAAAATTTAATCTGCAGTTTATTTTTATATCTCATCTGGAATATTTTTGTGATGATATAGCGTGCAGTAGCATCGTCTAGTAGCTTAAAGGCAATATTGCTAAGTTTCAAACCAAAAGAGCATTATCCTACAAAAAGCTTTCGTATAGCGGACCCCCTATCCTTTTGTAATCAAACGATGAAGTGCTTCGTCGATGTGAAGGTTTACCGAACACTGCCGCTGTTTGGTAGCCTTTTGTATCCCTAGACGACACGTCGTTATGGCACGACGGCCACGATTGTTCAATATCACATCTTTCGACACTTTACACTTGGAGAAATTTTCACGGTAGTTCAGGTACAGTAGAATACTTGATTGCAGTGGTATCCTTCACTATGGCGATTGGTTTTTGGCCCATTACGCACCGCCTCCATGAAAAAGTGCAATAGCCATTATTGAGGACGCTATATCAACTTTTACGTGGTGCACTTCATGTTCATTGGTCTGCATATCTCGATCCTATTGACCGCGAATACGTTCGATAATGAAACGCGATTGTTTGCGCCGTATACGGAGTTCACGGTCAAATCTTTGAGATTGCAATAAACCGTATTGGTATTTAAATAATCAAGAAAGTTAGGAAGGATAACAATACACCCCTCCAACAATTTAATTAAAAGTTTTCACATTTAAACTTCAACTTTTATTTAAAGGTAAAATAATTCACAGCTTTTTATTATCGGTTTCGTTCTGTGTTTCTATTTGTCGTAATATTCGCGAAACCCAAATCAATGTAGATGACCCAGGATTCGTGTATTTTAAAATGAAGGTCTAAAAGAAAGTGACTTATTTACTTCTAAGATAGTCAGACAGATAGAAAGTATCAGTTCCGCTGTAGCCTTCTTCCACCGCTAAGCTTCTCGGGTAGCGTTTTAATTCGATTTTTTTGCTCGACTTTGAATTTCCCTGGGGTTTCTATTGCGAGAAGCGGAGTTTGAGAATGGCCGAAGTGGGAAGGAGAATCCGGTAATGCAACGGAACGAAAGGATTCCTCTTAACAGAAATGAACGAGGCTTTAGAGACAATATTCCACCTACCCGTAAAGGTGTCTTTTGTGATAATCCAATCGAGTATATATTTCCACTTAGCTTTTATAAAAAAAATTAAAATGGAAATTATCTTTCATATCGGGATGGTTTCTTGAATTATTTTGGTGAGCGTTTCTGGGCAATTGCGTTTAAATACAATTTCACGGGTCGTTTTGTGTCGAATAAAGTGCAAATTGAAGTAAAACCATGAGAGTCGGTGATTAGTTATTTGGAAAGTGCTAAGTTCAACCATTTCATACCAATATATGGTTTCGGAAACTTAAATGTGTCCCTTGCGGTTTATTTTCATCTTCATCGGGCTGCTTCCGAACACGTAATTATATGCTATAAGTTGTTCACGAATTTATGGTATCGTTTAAAAGGGATTATTTTCCTACTTTATTGTAGGCGTTAAAACGCAACTCGGTAATTTCTACACACCTGAAAACGATTAGGCGCCCAAGCGGAGGTTAATACGACCATTAAGGATTTCACTTTAATTAGAAGTATGTTTCTCAGTTACTCATTTTTGTAATACTCCCGAGGCTGAAATTGACATTAAATTTAATTATTTCCGCGAAGCATTTTGCCAATTCAATTGAAGATATTGTACATTATGTGTGTTTTATAAACAAGCGGTAATAGGCAAACAAAATGTGTGATAATGATTATACTCCCTCTGGATACAAAGGGGCAAACAGTTATTATGTGTAACAGATAGAAGGACAACATTGTTATCAGCCACTCATGTTAATATTTACACTTACTTGGGTTACCTAGGCCATTACGTTGCATGAGATAGGTACTGAAGGAATTTTAGGTTCAGTTGTATGTCGTTGACCAATTGTTACATGAGAGGTATTAAGGTTGTAGGTATTAGTAGGTTCCCTGGAGATAAATAATCGTATATATGTTTGCAAACAATTTTACAACATCATTGAGCAAATAGAAATTGCTCCTGTAATATTACGTAATTAAATAAATATTGCTGGAATTTATGTATATTTGAACTAAAGTTAATAGATAATAATTAACCGACTTAACAGATTTGTGTAACATAAACAGCACTTAAGATCTCATGTTGGAAGGTGCTATTGTGGTCACTTTCTCCATCCGTCCGCGGCCTTAAGTAGGTACTACAGTTTTCGATATTCAGTTCGTTCTTTTTACATTCGGTAGCTTATAACTGCGCAATGTCACTTTCTTATTTATACAGGTATTCTTCTGGAATTTTAATAATAATAATGTGTCTATTAAATGTATGTACAAATACATTTAAAGGCGAAGTTCAACTTCAGTACCGGAATATAACAGAGAAAAAAAGAACTATTGCAAGGTAGTTGGTCTTCCACTTAACCCGTACATTTATATTAATAAAAAATAAAAATCTCAGCGACAGCATAGAGAACTAAAATTGTAAATGTTCACGTTCGGTATATTACATGACAGAGTTTTGTAAAGTCGGAAGATGCCTTTTGCATTCCCGATAAAACAAAAATTCTTCTAGTAAAAGCAAATATATCGCATATTTTAAACATCAAGTGTGCGAGACTGCTTAATGCTAAGTTTTCTTAACTTATTTTTCTTCCTACACATAAATAGTCCGTTATGAGACCTTTCGAGAAGTACTGATCAATTATGGAAAATGCGCTAAAACTACTCGCCTTAACGTGAAAACCTTTTTTTTTTTCATTCATTTATCTTCGAGATTTAGTCGGCTTCGTGAAACTTTTTCAAAACTACATCAGAATTTTTCATCATATGGGAATTGGAATATTTGAAATTGTTTTGGAACATTACTGTTTTACCATGATGCAACCGTCATTTTGATTGACCCCCTCCAAATTTTGAATACTTTTTAGTAGAGTATGGTTAAGTCGCTTTCTGTCAATGCAAACGATTTCTTCAGCTTATATGTTTTGTTTGAAAGTTTCACAAACGCACGTAAGTTAGGGTATGCTGCCAAATCTATTCCACTTTTAATCGCAGCGTTGTTTGAAGTTTTGAATGAATGCATCAAAGGGTAGATTTGATTGTAATTGTAGTTCTCGATTTTTCTTCTGCCCCTGTAACAAGCCACTAAATAGACGGTCTATAATCTATATCTTTTTTAACTGAAGTCATTTCATTTGTAAAAAGGGTGATATTTATAAACCAAACTTCAAGTGACATTTCCAATCATGGAATTACGAATAAGCAGCCACTTAATCAGTAATGTACTCGAGTACAATGTCGATATGATATTATTTTATTTCCTTTATTTTTAAATTATATTGCAGGTACTTATAATAAAAAATACTATACAGGGTGGTGCCTAGCGCGACGCAGCATAGGGATTTCAATGGTAATTTCTTTATGGTCGGTTTATTGGTCGATTTCTACGGTTTTGAAAAATGGAAAATTATAACTAAAAGTATGAACAAATGCAGTATTTGTTTCTCTAAAAAAAAACGTATTTAGACTTGCTCTAACATAATTAGGGGAGCTAGTAATCGACTATAAAGAAATTACCATTGAAATCCCTATGCTGCGTCGCGCTAGGCACCACCCGGTATAAGAAACGTATGTATATATCTTGAGAGACTTGAGTATACACTTGTTTCTTAATATACTATTTTTAGATAGGGTTATGCTTTCACTGTATGGGCACGGGCGGTCTTAATCAATTATCGGCATTTCTAGTAAATGTTATTGTGAACCCCGAAGTTCTAATTGTAAATTTCGTCTTTCGTTGTATGGTTCTAATTTTAGTAAATATTGATGATTAACGCTCGCAACAGTCCTTAAACGCATCTATTTCCCTTCAAATAAACTTTAGTGATATTATTTTCACATTAATGCGGTTCATTGCGACAAACTTCAGGATTGTAACCGCAAGTAGAAATTTTCAACCTACAAAATCATCAATCTTATATACGTAACGCGCATTTAATCCCTTTCTCATTCAGTCGGTTTCGTATTAATAATTTTAATTTTCACAGCGGTTTATGCATACACAACGGGGAGTTGAACTATGTATGCGAGGTTCATTAAGAAATCTGAACTGTTAGATGAAAACGCGAGGGGATCACGCATGAAGGAATCGTGGCTTTAAGATCTGTTTCGACAGCAGCCATCGGTATCTTAAGCTCAATCGACTGAAAACTCCAATTAAAATAGAGAATGCCGTAAACGAAACGCGACCTGAATCAGGATTGCCATATTGTGGTGGTCAAACGTCTTCCATTTTTGCGATATATTTACGACAATCTATTGATAAGACTTTTCCTTTTAACATTCGCCAGGTTGCAAATAAATGAATTCATCACACCCAATTGTCGTTTTGCGAACGTCACAATGGGGAGTAAGCTTTTGTTCCGCGTAATTTTACTGTTGATCTAATTTCTAAATTGCTTTACTGCATCTCCAATCTTAACCGATTAGATTTGCTTTGCTTTGGAAACAGTCCCCACTATGAAAAAGAGAAAACGTTTTCAGAAAGCAATTATTTGACTCGGTTGCAATTGTAACTTGGCAAACGACATTGTGTACCCTACCTATATTGTAATATTAATAGTTTACTTAGAAAACCCGCGGGACTGTTTCATAGCAGAAAATGTATAAATATAGCCGTACCGAAAACTTTTTGTGTTTTAAGTACATAATCCCAAAGATGTATTGCGGAGTACGGCCGTTATATACCTAAATGCGATGGCAGCATTTGTATATAACAACTCGATCCATTACTGCAATATGCGCAATTATAGATTCTGGTCTCGTTTTGTACGATTTTTTAATATTGTGTTGAACGTTATGTTGTGGACATAACTCATAAAGTCCGGCCGCTGCAGCGTTGGCTAATGTGACGGAAGGCATCGTTGTCTAAATATGATGCAATGTTTCGTACCTTTCGTTAATTGATGCAATTTTGAGATCATTAAGTTGCTATACCTAGAGTCATATCAAGCCATATTCGGTCGCAAAAGATTATATTTTATGTAATTGAGAAATTTGACATTAAACGTGATTAATAGATACAACCAATCAATAGAACTGCACTGATTAAACACGAATGACGAAGGCACTATTGAATAAGAACGAGTTTTTTTTTCTATTTAATTAATCGATTAACTTTGCAAGTAGTCGTCGATGTCTTGCGTCATCTGAAAGTATTTGCAAAATCTTCGCTCACTTACACTCCGTTTATTCTGGAAGTATATTCATAACTGAGAGTATATTGTCATAATCAAACTTTGAATATAAGTACATGAGCAAAAACACCTTACATGCATGATTTAAATGCCTATACATTTTTCGGTGATTTGGCGCTAAGAGAATGGCATTGTACAGGGTGTTTCACGTAAACCGTTACTTAAAAGTGCCTATTTAGACTCCCATTAATAATTTAATTCTAAAAATTTGCATACTAAAACAGTTTTTCATCATCTATCAAAAGATATTATCATGATCGTGTCACTGCCGGATGTGGATAGCAACTTTCTTATTTTAAATAGGGCACCCTGTATTTTATTTCATTTAAAAATCTACGTTGTTTGATACCATATTCCCTATACCCAGCATCAAAACTTTTCAAGATCTTTCAAAATTGTTAACGTTGGACTGCTTTTCTTTGGGGCCTTGTATCTATGACTCCGTTAACTTGAATTTCAAAAAGTCCATAAACGATTATCACTGTATGCTGTAGTTCGTATCATTTTTGTAAAGTTTTTCTTTTGATTTATTCCTTCTAACCTTAGGCTTTATTTTAAGTTACATAGAATTTTGATTTGGTTTAATTTTGACATGCCTAAATATGTTGCTATCACTCATTTTAATGTGCATTCTTTGTTTGCTCACTTTATTCGAGTAAGGGAAATTGTTCTGCGAACTGACTGTGATATATTTTGCTTTTAGTGAATCATTTTTAGATGATGTGATGAAATAGCATCCGAATCCTTACAAATACCTAGCTTTAGTGTCGTGCAGACAGATAGATCTCGACAGGGAGGTGGAGTAGGTCTTTACGTAAAAAATAGTTTGAAGTTTAGTACATATAACAAATAATTTGATGGATTAAACTTGATTTGGGTAAGGAAAAGATTGGTTTGGGGTGTGCCACTAGGTCTTTCTAGAGGAGTTTATTGTGTGAATTTGAGGATACAATCTCTAATTTATTACCTTGTGTCGATTACGTACTGTATCGGCGATCTGAATGTAAATCTCTTAGAGATGGTGTATGATCATGACAATATCGTTAATATGACAATATCACCATGCAGAGGAAAAAATATTTTATTTTTTTAAGCGAAAACCGTGCATCGGATTGAAAAAACAAAGGGATCAAATTTGCTTAGAAATGATTGGGGATTTCAAGAATAATTTTTATTTTCAGAGAAATCAGTGGCGTACCATCAATGTCTGCCAAAATGGGCTTGTAAAATTCCGTACGAACGCCACTGGTAGACATTAAGAAAATGTGGTTCGTTAAAAAATCCCTCTGGATACATAGTACATACATGCCAAATTTAAAATATCTCAAGTTGTATTACAGATATTCATAATAATAAATGATTTATTTTTGAAAACTACCACCCTGTATCTTAAAAGTTAAGACGTTTAGGACATAGGTTCATATGAAGTTTTCTTTTTAAAATGGACCCAAAAATCGCCCCCTTAAATATTGACATTCAATTATGAAACACCCTGTATAGTTACACATATCATTCTTAATTTTCAATGGCTTACGAATCCAATTGCTATCGCAGATGAATTAATGTTGATGATCTTGTGGGATGAAACGATTGTGACGTTATATTACACCTCCTATGTTTTTACCGGTGAACTATAAACAGAAAAAAACTAAAAAGAAGGATTTCAAATACAAAAGAATGAATTATGTTTCAATTTCTGTAGACGAAAATTTATGGAAAGAATTTTATACATGGTTCAAGTACAGAAAATAATGTTAGTACGTACGTAGACGAACATCTAAAATTTCAGGAAAATCGCCATCTGGCAGTTCGGTAGCATTTCATGTGTAGAAAAAGAAGCAATCATTTCACCGAAAATTCATAGTAAATGAACATTTCAAGCTGAATTTGTCATGGACTTGACCTGACATGTTTGGCATACTTGGCCACTGTACAAATGCAGCAAATACAGTAATTGTACCAAGTGACTTGCAAAGTTCAAGCGGACTGTCAATATTGATTATGGTGTTCCTGGTTGAATTTGCAGGCTATAAAAACAACACGCCACATGTTCATCATTAAAAAAAATTAACAGCAATAAATGCCGTTTCTAAAATTGTTTATCCAGCTTGTAATTAAATTCAGTAGTAGTGAAACCTTTCAGCATTTCCCTTCCCCAAAAATTGCAACAAACAGCGAAACGGGGTGCGGCTTTGCAAGTTTCAATGATTCCAGTTTAAGGGTTGCGAGCAAATGCGGGTTAGTGTTGGTTAAATACAGATGTTATTTCCTAAACATTCGCAGTGAGTAGCACGAAATTATTTTTATTTTTTAATATTATATAAAACCATAGATTACACACATTTAGTTATATAAAACCGCGACTATATTGTCTCGTTTTTGATGGCGTTTCAAGGATGATTATAAACGATTACCATCCCATTTCGGGTGTGGGTGTGACTACATTTTCGTAAAAAGATATGAAACACGTAACGAAACTCTTTCCTTTTTTCCATCAGCAACGCCTTAAAATAAAACAACGCCGCAGTATTTTCGCGTTAATTAAAATTGACGTGATATCGCGGGACAAGTTTCTGCGACGAAGTCGGCGTAAGAGAGCACGCACTTGTGATATATATCTATGCACGTCAAGTTGCAGACTGAATTTACATTGAAAAATTGCTATTCGCCGTTTGAATGAGTCCAAATGTCGCGTTATTTCGTTCTTGAACTTTTCATGCAGCTTCCAGTATCGCGATGTGAATACAGATGCCCATATTTATCATTGCCTTCGAAAACTCGGTAGGAAAGAAATAACTCACATTACAGTCGAAATGTCGAAGTGAATGGCGGTTATAGTCGCTCTATTGAATTGTACGCGCTATGAACTTACAAAATTAAACGCGCCCAAAGTATTTTTGCACTTACTTTATGAACGTTCCCATTTACCTCTTTCTCTTTTAGTTTCACGTATATAATATAAGTTATGGCGAATGCGAGTTCGATGTGTATGCAAGACGATTGATTCCCACAGGGATCAGTTTGCCGGTCGTACAACGCGCAAGGGCTAAGATATACGGTTATTGCAATTGCAAATATATTCGCGGCCCCTTTTTGTCGAAACGAGTTTTGAATAAATTGACGTTTGGATGAATGTTTTAAGCTTTTTTCGGGCGGTTCTTAATTTATGCTCTTGTCAGAACAACCTGCTTTATTTTTAACAGTATGTCACGATTTCAAGTTATTGGAAGTAAATAATCCATTTCATATTTCTTTTCTGGAGATGCATGAGTAAGTTTGACGTAAGGTACAAAGCGTCGTATTTTTCTTTAAGAATTAGGTACTTACAGTTTGGAACACACCTCCCATCTCCCAGATTCTTAAAAAAGAAATGAAATAATTACGCATCACTACACCGTAGACACCTTTGTGCTAAATTTCGAACGCTTTTAATACTTATAAGTTGCCATATTAACATTCTTTTTTTTATTTTCAGGTGAGCTTTTTTCGATGGGTGCAATTAGTGGGTGAGTAAACACACCTTTGCAATAAGAATTCGTCTGTTGCTAAGGGCTCCATTTATGTAACACATCATGGTCGTACAAAACCGGTCGGTATATTATATGCAAAGGCATTCATTGAATGGACAAGCCGACCGAGTCGTGATTCGCCTTGCACACGCTGTACAAGAGTTATGTGCAATTTCAGAACATCGAGGTTAAGCTAACATCCCAGAACAAGAGAACGAACTATGATAAACGATAATAATCACACACGTCTTTGTAACTAAAGATCGTTAGTCATTGAATATAAGGTACTTGAAAGTTTAATTCACCGCTATAATGGTGTCGCGTCTGTTAGTTATAGTTATACTGGAGCGAATTGACGGTCTTGGACGCATTTCCTATTTTAATTTAATGGCAACTGTCTTCCAGAGTAATGGCATACTTAGACATTGAACATATTATATTTATTCCAAAATTGCAATCTACATAATTACAGGAACGTCTCGTAGTTTTTCCTACTTCATCGCTAGTGTAAAAGAACTTTGCTAGTTTAAAAGCTTTAGCGTGAAAACTTCCACAACATCGAACTGTCTTCAAGTGCTTTATTTTTCTTTGTTGGTGGGCATTACACAAAACACCTACAAATACACCTCGTAGCGTGGATTACTCTAATTCGATACATAAACGTGGCAAATGCAATTGTAGCGCTAGTTGAGCTTTATTGCAGCGAGCTTTACGATCATCAAGATTTCCATTTATTGCGGACAGCGTTGCGTCGACATATCAGTTCGTTTTCATACAAAAGCGCTTTCGATTAATGCTCGATGGTGGTAGCTAGTCGAGAGTATTTGGGTAATAGTAATAAATAATCTGCGGTACGGCGAATGTCAAATTTGTGGGAAGTCTTGGTGCCCCATCTCTTCCTCTCTTTAACAGAAAAGCTATCACTATGCACGGCTGACCTGACCGACAATAAAATGCTCGTAAACGTTTCGCACAAACGCCCTCAATATAATTTATTAAAGAGCTGTAATTGAATCTTTATTATTCACGATTATGTTAAATGGAATTGCTTAATGTATTATTTATTACACACTCTACTTAGTCTAGAGTTTCTTACGTACTTGTGTAAGTATAAATGTTATTAAAAAATAGACGTTCACTATTGCTTAAGATAACATTTCTCGTCATTGTATTTTGCTGCTTTCATTCTGAATTCAGTTAAACTTATTCGATAGATAACCGAATATATAAATGCCGTTGTTTCCACGAATATTAACTGCTATATAAATTGAACCGTGAAATGAGAAAGTAAGGAAATTTTAATCTTGGTCATTTTTTTTAAATCTAAATCGTCCTCACCACTATTTCGGAATACTCCATTCATTCATGGTATATTGTATCCCACAATGGTCTAGAGTAGCGACAGGATACCCGGCTCACATCCGGGCTGCGAGGGTTCGATTCTTTGTATGAAAAAATATTTTTTTTACAAAAATGCGCACCCCATTCGGAACCTAAAAGCTTGACATTTGCAAATTGTCTATTTTAATCCTCTACGAGCCCCTTTTTTGAATTTTTATATATCCTGAATATTTTTAGAACTTCGGGAAAGCGATCATGTGAATGAAGCGAAGTGGATTTCTATGTCCAAATCGAAGAACCTTTGCTCGGCCTGCCTGCAAGTGATTGATTTCTATTATTTATATCCACTACCCAAGAAGTCCTTTTTCAATAGGATGTAGAGTTGTTTTTCCCCAGATGATGTTTCGTCAATGTCCCATATAACGAATCTCCCATTTTTGGACAAAGCATTAATAAATCCCGTTCGGAACGCCTGTGATTTTGAACTATTTCCAGGGGAATTGTCCTTATGTTTTTATTTTTTTAAAACACTTCTATGGCAGCAAGCCGGTTGATTCACCCCTCCACGTCTTCGCCCACAAACGAGAAAATTTCATTTTGTACGATTTTGAAAATTTGTCTTAACATCCTACCTCACAAACGGGCACTATACGAAAATGGGGAGGGGGGCTAAACCTTTCTCTAATAGTTTTTGTTTATGTCGTCTCTGTAAGATCGCTGTCGGCATATTTATTCGCCACAGAAAATTTACTGCGCCCCCTGCATCTTGGAGCGAGTCTTGAGGCAAGAACATTTTAGGGGTGAGCTTTCGTGAATTTCATCTTCTTCTTGCAAGGGAAACCTCCGCGGTGAACTTCTTTGGAAATTTAAAGCACATTATAGGGGAAATTTTTGTCATATCGCATTTTCCTGCAATCCTGTTGACGTCTACGTACGTACATACTTGCGTTGTACTAGCACTTTCCCGCGACATCGTTCGCGCATGATCCCATTTTTTCCCTGTCCCGTGGTAATTTGGGGAAGTGTTTTTTGAGTACGCCTTAACGCTTTCGATGATACCAACATCCTCTCGCAGTTTCGACTGTGAAACATAAAATTTCTTTTTTCACGTTCCCGTAGGAATTTCGAGAAATCGTTTCCTCAAGCAATTTACACGGCAAATACCAGATTTTTACGCTCTTGTGCCCGTATAAACATTATCCTCTGTCTTAATTCAGTTCATGTGAAAATTTCGAGAAGTGCTTTCGGAGTACACCTTAACGCCTTCAAATAAACCTAGGTTTTGAATGTCAAAAATCTCTTAGGTACCTGTCTCAGTTTCGACTAAAACGTAAAATGCCGTTTTTTTCTGTTCCCGTAGAAATTTCGCGAAATCCACTCTTAGTGCTGCCCGTTATCTCCAAGGAACTCTACATGACAAATTTCAACTTTCTACTCCCACTAGTGCGTTGTCTAAGTAAAACGAGTGTTTTTTACACATAGTGAAAATGTTGTCTGGAACACTGAACATATCTCCAAAACAACGTTTTTTTACAGATATGGTATCCAAAATTGCAAAAAGTTTGCTACCAATATACTTGAAATTTGTGGTCAGAGGTGTACTTTTGCATGGCCATATGGCTTATTTTTAATGGCAACCACTACTTTTTAAAGAGTACAGTTGGGTTGAAAAATCGTTATTCTTTCGTAAGTTAGGTATGCGAAAGCAATTTATTGTACTAAAAATCATAAAAAAATTAAAATTATTTATAGTGGCGTGCGTCAACGAGGTCACTTCTTTTTTAATGGAAAGCATATTTTTCGTTAGGTATTATTAAAGAATGAACTTTTTTTAATATGGCAACAGATACAACCAGTATATGTTGAGAGATTTCAATGCAACGTTTCGTTTCGAAGAAATAGTCATCAACTTGATTTTTTTACATGCCCAGTAAACAAAGTACACACAGTATTGAATAGCATTTTTTATTACTAATACAACGATATACGACACACAAAAAACAAAAGTTGGAAACTCTTGATTCCAACAGGATAGTGCACCCACGCACAACGCCATAATTGGGCGAGAAGACCTATGGGCAGATTTCCTGGAAAATTTCTCGGATATGATCTCGCACGATTGAGGCGTTGTGCGTGGGTGCACCATCTTGTTGAAACCAACAGTTTCCAACTTTCGCTTTTTTTGTACCGTGCATCGTTGTATTCGTAATAAAAAATGCTACTCAATACTGTGTGTACTTTTTTTTACGTTCCATATAAAAAGTGAAGTTGATGATGATTTATCGGAAACGAAACGTTATATTCAGAATCTCCCCACGATGTCTGGTAGCTCTCAACAAGTGGCAATGAAAAAGTGTTTTTTTCTGCAATCGATATCCAAAGTAGACATTTGCTCTCGTATTTGACAACGCAAACGTCATCTTTTTTGAGGAATGTCACTTCGTCACTTATATGCGTATCCAATGACAACGAGTAAATGACATCTTTCATTTGAGTGAAAAATTTAAATAGTTGGAAATATGCGAACTGCTCGATTGTAGAAAAAAATCTTGTGTGTAATTCGAGCGCAATTTCAAGAGATTGCCTTCAATCGACAATATATCATTTTGCGATCTTAATACACAAATAGCTATTTTCTTCCAGTAAAGTAATAGATCGGTCGCAATCATTAAACTTAATCCGCTCTCCAATTGTTCTAGTTTCACATTAGACCATTTCAGTTCAAACCGGGAAACTTCTTTAACAACAATCTTCATCTTCATCCTCCCTAACGCGTTAAAACGTATTTAATAAAGAAAAATCAAAATCCGTTTCGGTAATTCGGAGGGGGAATCACAATGACATAGTTGGCGACGCACCCCCTCCAACCCCCTGCGCCCCAGCCACCCCAACTTTTAAATCTTAAATAGTGACCCCCCATGTGTGATACGTCGTTGGAAAGCTCTTAAAAAATGCTTTCCAACCATACCAAATAGCATTACATTTAGGTTAGTAATTATCGTGCAAATCAAAAAATAAACATGGAAAATCGTATTTAACTTCAACTTCCAAAGCCGACTTGATAGCAACTCATTTTTGATCGCCAGTTATAATCTATTCTCAAACTCTTGTCGAACCTTTTCAAATGTTGGTTTTGCAATATTTCGACATTCTTGAATTATTCTCTGTCTTAGTTCGTCTATGTTCGCCGGTTCCGATTTAAATACGACAGATTTCAAATGTATCATATTAGTTTATTTTTTGATTTGCACGATAATTACTAACCTAAATGTAATGCTATTTGGTATGGTTGGAAAGCATTTTTTCAGAGCTTTCCAAAGACGTATCACACATGGGGGGTCACTATTTAAGATTTAAAAGTTGGGGTGACTGGGGCGCAGGGGGTTGGAGGGGGTGCGTCGCCAACTATGTCATTGTGATTCCCCCTCCGAATTACCGAAACGGATTTTGATTTTTTTAAATATCTCGTTTATTTACTAAGATATGAGGGGAGGTAAGTTTTCAAATTGTCACCCTGTATATCTGTAATCAAGAGACACATAGTCTCGAAACAGTGGCGTACTACCTGCCAAAAATTATGCGGCATAACTAGTTGGGCAGGCAACGGGTGGTAAAGCTCTTTATTAATGTTTCTGCTACTGATATTGTAAATTTAATCAGCCCTGACTTGTTCTATTGAATTCTTCTTTCTACTAAGTAAAAAAAGGGGAAAATTTTAAGGCATTTAATTGAATTTAATTGCGTAGCCTGAATACATTTTCAAACGAATTGTTATCTGAGCAAAAATCGAGTTTTAGGGATAAGGGATACTTAGTAAACTTGAAGGGTATATAATTTGGACCTTTCCTTCCGCATTTCTAACGTAAAGGTTTTGCGTGCCAAGTCGCAACTCTTACCAAGTCTTTCCTCGCGGAAAACTTTAATTTGTTAAAATTGCAAACTGGCGTCTTTCTGTTATCTTCCCGTACCGCATGGCGCCGGCACTGTTGCACGCAATCCTGGAAACAATGACGCCATACGTCCTCATTCTCAGGTCCGCCTTTATCGCCACTTTTCTTATTTGTGTCTGAACATTGTTTTCTTACCCCGACGGAAAGTGCCCTTAAATTACGAGTGTAACTGTACTTGCACTTTTTTTTAGGTATTTATCCAATTCAATTTGAATAAAAAATAACTTCATTTTTTCAATGCTGATGTAAAAGAATGTGATGTAGGTTCGCTTGATCCTACCATATATTCGTATTAGTGTAGTATAAAGCAACACGGGCGAACTCGAGAGCAAGGATATATTACTGTTTTTTATAAGATCTTGCGCTTACTTTTCCCTTCTTTTAGCCCAGGTGCCCGTCATAAAATCTAATAAAATCTTTCTCCATCTTCAACTATACCGGAATTAATTAATTGTGAGAATCTTGGTGGCTGTGTGTAATTGCGTAAAAACGTGGCACTTTTAATTAAATTGTATCTATATTGTTAGACTATGACCTAGTAGCGTAGTGGTTGCGGCAGTGTACTCCGCCCCGACGCCAAAAAGTCTAGACGCTTGCCGACGCTGCCGCCTCCAATGCGATATATACCATTGCCCTCATAGATACAAGATAATCGATCGCTGTTTCTGTCGTTGGGTAATGAATTTTGGTGTTTTATTCAGATTTCGGTATTAGAAAATATCCAAATGCTCTTGGTAGCGGAATTCATTGGGTGACAATCCTTAAATTCAATTACGTGGGAATGGTTTATTTGCAATGGAACGAATTTCTCTGCAATGATAAGTTTCAATAGCTGTTGGAAAACGTGAAAGAAACTGTGACAAATCGTATTAAATCGTACACCTTGTGTTACTCTTTTGCAGTTTGTTGTCGTGAATAGCGCGACCTCACATAAAGGGGTCGGTAAAGATTTAGGGTGGGATTCGTATCACCACTGATAAGGCAAGTTGATCTACGGGATACTTATCCAATTTTGCGAAAAGCTTGTACATAAAATAGATTATACCTGTCTTCTTTTTCAGATATTTCTAAGCGTTTTCCCCATAATGTTCCAAGCGTTTTTAGCTACTTATAAAGGTAACGTCAAAAGAGCGCGGTCTCCCGTATCTTTCGAATTCCTTTCAGACATGTGTAGCAAGAATGAAATTGTATTATACCTATTCCGAATATCGAAAGAAAATTCTGCACAGTGCTTTTAACTTTCCCATGTTTTGTTGTTTTGGAATTTTCACTTATCCGAAATTGCCGGCATAGATACCGACGTATTATTACTCTTTTGTCAGCGTTCTCAATTTCGTCTTACCTACATTGAAAAATGGAAAAATTGAGTGACGAATGTAATTGGATAAACTTTCAAATTGCGCTAAGAGCGCTTAAACTTTCGAAGTACATTACTAATAAAAGGGTCTGCATTGCGCTTTTATAGTCGGAAGTAGTTTTTTTCGTAAAAATTTCGGTTTATTCGAAAACAAATTTGAATAGAAAAAGTTTTATAATATTAACATCGTTTTGTATGCGTATGTGCTTGATGGGCCGGAGAAGATGTATTATGCGTAAGATCGCTATATTGAGAAAAACATTAATCAAATGAAAAGCACACAACTTTTGAAAGTGCTGCGATGTAACGAAACAGCTGTTCCCATCATTGACCTCAATGACTATTTGTCAGTGTCTTCTTTCACTTTCTTCCATCACTTTGGTTAGACAGCGCGGATTGAAAGGAAGTCCCGTGTTTAACTTTGCTTGATTGTATGTATAATTAATCTATTCCATTATATTCTTTCGTCAAAATTGAATACGATTTTCGTTTCGTGTATTGATCGAAAATATTATTTCAAGGATTATAACACTTGACCGATTTCATATCTGATCGCGATGTCCTAAATTCAGTCGTAAGTAGTTTGTCCTGAAAGACAATCGATTTTGAGATTTCATCTCTGATACAGAATTATAGCAATTCCAATTTGTGACTGTGCATAGACTGGGGGCCTTTGGAAATACTTACAATGGCTCTATTTTTTATATCAATAAACGGATAAATGTGGTTGTTGTAAAAGCTAGGGAGAATCCTAATGACGTATTTGTTCCACGCTATAAGCTATTTTTAAGAATAGTCAGTCATTTGAATTCCCTCTGGTTTTTAAAGAAACGGTATCTTTATTTTTTTGTTATTTCTTTAATAAGAAAATACAGTCGTTGCAAATTTTCAAAGGCCCACACTGTATGTAACGGTCGGTTTATCTGTATTTTTTGAAACAATTGTGTCTTCTGTCAGATCGTAATCTTTTTATTGTTTCGCAAAAATCATAAGTTTTTTTAAAATGGACAAATTTGTCGTTTTTACTAGTGTCTCGAAATCGATGCGTGGTCGTTTTGGCGCAACGAACTTCCGGCGGGAAGACGTTGCAACAAACTGATTTAACCAGAAAAATTCAATCTCTTCATCCGCAGTCTTGACGCCGCAAGTAATTAAGGAACAAAAATTACATTGAAAATGAATAAGTAGGAATGACACATTTATTTCGACTCCAATCAACCAGATAAATTCTTTACTTATCACGGACAATATTTGGCTGGGAAGAGATTGCAAAACTGTTTCAAAATCCCATTTTACGTATCTGCGGGAAATAATTCAACAATCAAATCCAAACTTAAATGCTGTCATTACATAAGTATTATAATCTCAAAAATAGGAGACGGTGACAAATTCAGAGATGTGTAATTTGAAGGAAACGCGCGAAGAGGTTCGTTGTAGTATACGAAGAGTTCTTGAATGAGTGAAGGTGCTTTTTATCCAACTGAACTGAACTGTATGGTCAACGAGGCCAGGTGCCAGCTTCTTTAAAGAAGTATCCTACGTCTCATTAGATTGGCGACTAATCAATCTTCTTTTCTGCAGCTTAACTCCATTTTTTTACATTTTGGCAAGAAGCGGTTGTATTCGACCCTGCTTAACTCGAATTGCGATGCAAAAAAAAACGAAACCTTCACTGATTCTGGTGACCTTTGCGATCTGCTGCTAACCGTTTGTTAAGATTCCGATATCCTTTGGAAACAAGTCACTACAGCGTCTCGTTGCATCTTCGTTTAAACGATGTCCGCAAGTTAATGTTCAAGAATCAAGATTCTCGATCCAGCAACAACTAAATTTTATTCCGCTTTCAGTTTGTGAACCTCCGCAGCTGTTTGGGGACCCATTGTGCAAAAATTTGTGGTAGCCGAGTCGTTTTGCTAAAAAGTGATAAGGGGGCGATCGAGAAATTTCGGGAAATTTAGCAGACAGTTCAGAAATTGTGAACCGGCGGCGCTCTCAAACTACGGTGTTCACTTTTTCGACAATGTCGTCTGTTGCTACGGACTTCCTTCCCTGACCACCTTCATCATGGACATAAGTTCGTCCTTCATGAAATATCCTACACCACTTTCGCACTGCACTATCACTCATAATGTTATCCCCGTACACAACACACAATCTTCGATGAATTTCAGCCGCAGTATTGCCTTCAGCTTGAAGAAAACGAATCACAGAGCGAACATGATTCGAGTGAAGAGAAGCATGGGCTGATTGATGCCTGTTTTATTGATTTTGGAAGATCATGTCCCAACCGTACTCTCGATAGAGTAAGCAATTAAAATCTTATTTCACATTCATCCTGAGTGTAGCTTTTTCTAATTTTACTTTTGAAATGGCATCATCTTGTAAATACTACTTCTGTCGCTGATATAGAAAACTCATTACACACCTCAATGATGCATTTCTGATTAAAATCGTCTTGCTTACATTTTACCTCCCTAACATTTATGGATTAAAAATCAGGCGTTTTACGAGTTTCTGTTAAGGCTCGTATTCGTATAACAAACGAATTCGTCCGAATGGATTGGTTCGGCTAATGTGTACGTACAACCAATCACAAGCGAACGAATTTGTTACTTTCTAGCTTCTCACAGTATTCGCAATGACTATGTACTGGGTATACACCCGCGAAAATAAACGAGTGCTTGAGAAAGCAGTCGTTCAGAGGTATGCGGACAGAAATATTATCGTCGAACGAATTTGGCAGAATCGGGCGAATTTGTTCGCTATATGAATACGGACCTTAACATTCGCATTCAGGGTAGTTCAAATGGGGAGTAAAACACCCGGGAACTCCAAAAATGTCGACAGAAGTTTGTTTATAACTTACAATTTAATTATTACCATATCCTAAAAAAGTGCAGTTTAGTTTGAAGATAATTTTCTATGTAAAATACCGTGACGGACGGGATAAAAGTTTAACTATCCGAAAAAAATTTCGTGCTTAGAATATTCCTTACGTCGCTATTCTGAGACTGCTGTAAACTGTAGGTGTTGCAGCAGCGACGGTAATTAAATTTCGCCAGTTATACCTACCGAGAGTTCTCGCTTTTTATCACGCGAGATGACTTGTAGAAGAATTTTTAATTTTACTCGTTAAACGGTGCTTGATTTATGATTTACTTAATTGTGTGTCACGCGGTGCCAGATACCGACGTGAAAATTGCGCACTGCAGTGCTCAGGTATCATCGAAAATAATGTATCGTGGCCATGTAGAGGTGTTTAGTATTCCGATCGCTTGTGGATGTTTCGCGTCCCACGTTTCGAGTCTTCTGCCAAACCTGTCCGTTTGCAAGACAGAGTTGGCCGCCTAATTGGATTTCTTTCTTTCTTTCGTTTGCTGAATTAACTCTATTGTCCGCTGGTGAACCTTGCACAATGTCATGTCACGGTCTTCCTTGTCTTAAAGTCCGGTTCTTCTGTCCACTTTTTGTGCACCTTCTTTGTTACATAAAACATCCAACTAATAATTCATATCACAGCCTAATTCCCCACCCACCAAATTTTCGACAAGAATTCAATACCACCTTAAAAAATATTGACCTATACAAACGCAATAACCGATCGTGTTTGCGTTCATCTTCAGATTTTGTAGTCGCCGCCTTATTCAATATTTGATATTCTCATTTCAAATGTTCATTTTTTATTCGTTTTTATACGTTCAATTTCGCAAGCTTCTCGCTCTCTATCTTCCCTTCATTGTGTTTTCCGTCCATTTAGGAAACTTCAACTTCATGTTATTTCTTAAATTCTTTATCTGTGAACGGGAAGGTTAATGCGTCCCTATGGTAATCAACAACCCTAACACGTTTCTCAGCGAGCCGAGCCAGTGAATTCTTATGCGTCGAACTACACCTATAGATATAGTCCGACTGGATGCTCTACGTCCTGTTGACACATTAAAGGAGAAATTGTCTTTTCTGAATAAAAATTTACATTTACCTCACGCCCGTCTTCTCGTGTATTTTCACATTTTAGTTTTAAATTACTTTGTTCTTTCATAGTGTAGTGTCGGTGTTTTCCATTTAAAAACCTTTCCATTTTAGATGCATTTAATTGCAGTTTTGCATATCTTTTCCTCGTAAGTATTACATCCCTTCCCTATCGCGCGTATGTAATGAAGCCTTATGTAATGGAAAACAAAAAATTAGTCAGTAGAGAAACTTTCCCGTATGTTGTGTCTTCTCAAGTTTAATTAGCAATAATAGACGCTTAAGTCGAAAAGCATAAGTTTCCTTTCAATACTTAGTGATATTTTTCCTTTAATAAGGAGTGCCTGAGAAGATGACGAGTTTGAAGTTGAGCGCTTCTAAAACGCACTTCACCTGAAATTCAACATTAACAAAATCGAGTATGGATGCATAAAACAAAATTGTAGTGCGAATCTAATTTAAGTTAATGAAGAGTTAGGGGGTAAATTATATCGATTTGGTCGAGTTGGTAAGCGAATAATTCGTGCATCGGTTGCGTAATTTATGCATAACAATAAACATTGTAAAACGTTGTAGGTATAAACGTGTATAGGTATGTTAATCCAACCTTTTTTGCATAATTCGTATATTAGGGATTGATTTACGAAATTCACGCAATAAGCCTTTTCATAGATATACTTATACCATAGGTACTTTTAAGCTGTCGTATGGCGAAGATTAGAATAAGATTTTTAAAATGGAGATAAAAATATTATAGACACTAGTAATTGCTAATGTCGTTTTAATGTGTGCTAAACCTTACTTTTGTTAATCTTTTTTCAGCAGGCATCATAACCAGAAACTTATGCAGTTATGTAAGATATTTATAATAATAAACAATTTGAAGTGACGGAATTTTAATAGCATTTTGATGGAATAGCAATTCCAAAAACATATTGCACTAATGTTTTTTGTTAAAGGTGACCAAGTCTACTTACTGTCTAAAAGTCTATTGTTAAACTTTCGGCCCTCTTAAAAAAATTTGGTAATCGTGCGTACAGTGTCGAGGTATACCTTTATTGTTTGGTATTTATGAACCGAATTTTTTCTATGATCTTGTTTGGATATAATACCCCGCACGCAAGCATTACTTGCTATGTTCACTTTGGGCAAAAGTAACAAAATTACCTTGAGATACGCACACGCTAAGCTCAGGCAAAGTAGCGGTGGATCGGGGTGAATATCGGGGTTCTTGTATACTAGCAAAACGAAGCAGAAAGGAAAATGTAGTAATACTAAACCGGATAGGCGCCCCCCTCCCTATTGCACACGAACGGTTAGTATTACAAATAGCACACTGTAATATATAGATCAATATTTAAGTTTAAATAATTTTTTTTGTAAAAAGGAGATCAATACGTAATCAGAAAGTATTAATATCAAATCAGACTTCGACAAAAAACAACGGAGCTATAGTTGTTAACCGAATATCAAATGTAATAATTACAATTCAATTGTATCGAAAAGCAGTACGTAATTAATACCAAGGAGTCGAAGAAAAATAAAAATTGCCTTTTGAACTGCAGGTCGCAACGGCCTTGTTGAGCTCAAAAGGGTGTGTTCAGCCTGATCTCTAACAGACAACAACACAAACACAAACAAGAGGAGTAGTGAATAGCGAGGCACATAAAATGTTGCGTGGGCAATGCTAACGTCTGACACCGATCAGGTAGGTACTTGTATACGAAAACCGTAATTAATATTCAACAATATAAATCAGTAATTCGAATGACTTTCCACTAGTAAAGGCAAAATGTTGGTCCGACCGGGGATTATACTTACACGTTACAACATCTTCATAAGAGCATAAGCGTGACATTTAAAATCAAGAAAACTACTTTACAATCCACAAATAATTAAATTTCTATTCAACAGTAATGCAATCTAAGCATTTCAAAATGCAAATCAGATAACATGTACAAATTCTTCGGCGTAAAATAAATAACGTAACTAAAAATTTAGATGTCGCCTTCGGGCAAAGTTCGGTAATTTCAAAAACTAGTTTACAAGGTAACGGTAGCTAATGTCTCAAATAACACAGTTAAACTCAAGGATACAATGTACTCAAACTAACACAATGCATCTTCGTAGTAATCAGAAAGTAACGGCCTCGATATCGGTACGGTCAAATCTTCGGTAACGAAGAAATACAACTCGTGGGCAAGATAAAATTTAAGAAGGTGTTTAATTAGAAGTACCATAGGAAACATCTGCACGACCTCCGATACCGCAACAAAGAAATCTATAACGGCGAAAATAAAGAACTAAGGTAATGACAAATCTACTACATAAATGAACTTATTAACATCTTAAACTAGTGGATTGATTACAAAGGAAATACCTAGATGGCGTAAGAATTTAAATAAGAGCACAAATCAAATAGTTACTTAAACGGAATGTAAATCGGGAATATCAGTCGGTTAGAAAATAACGTTGCATACTTGTTTTTTTAAACCTAATCCAAATAATCTGGTTGTACAGGGTTTGCGATTTTAACGCGCACTTGGCTTGCACCACAAACGTTGACTGCTTCTGGAAACTTTGTTCTTGACAACACGGAACTTGATAACAAACAAAACTGGTTTGATAAAAAAAACGACAAATTTTCGGTAGCTGTTCGTATGGTAGAAACTCTTAAGTTCTCTTTTCGTATCATCGCTTGTATTATGATTGTGTATATACGTACAGAGTGATTTACGTAGCCCGTTCGATAGAAGTTTTTAAACTTGGAGTTGAAATAGAAACCTGAAATTTGATTTACAGCCATAGTTTTTGACATTTATCAATTTTTCTTAAAATGAACCAAAATTCATATCTCTTAAACCGTTCAAGATAAGTTAGTGCTCTTTTTTGTAATCGAATCCTTAAAGTCTCGGGCATTTTTTGAGTGACCGCCGAAAGTGATTAAACGTCATAAGCTTCAGTTTTTCAAATCGCAACTACTATTTCTGATGCCAAAAATGAATGTACATAGA
Source organism: Photinus pyralis (assembly GCF_008802855.1). Classification (NCBI taxonomy): domain Eukaryota; kingdom Metazoa; phylum Arthropoda; class Insecta; order Coleoptera; family Lampyridae; genus Photinus; species Photinus pyralis. Next base: position 8,732,007 of record NW_022170596.1, read on the forward strand.
TTTAAATTTTAGGCCCACTTTCATTAACTTTCTGTATGCCTATATCCGGTAGTTATTGAATTGATTATGGTTGTAAACGAAGTTTCAAGTTTCCATTTCAACTGCAACTTGAAAAACTTCTAACGAATGGGCTACGTGAATCACCCTGTATAAGTTTTACAACTGCCTCTGGTAAAATAAAGTGCTTTTTTCACTCGGAACATTTTCTATGCCAACGCATTCATCCTCTTCAAATATCTTTGGAACGTTTGTGGGTAAAATTGTCCATAATCTATCCACCATCAGAGGTCAGTAACGTTCATCAGACTCGACAAACGAAGTTAACTGGAAACTTTAGTTTAGAAGTTTAAATTATGGACCATTTGAATTTTGTGTTCTTGTCCATCCATTGCTAAAAAACACGGAATTTCATCTCCACAATCTGGTAATCAAGACCCATTTGGAGTGTTTAAAGGCACTAAATTTGCTCAACCTACTTGCAAAAAATGGTTATCTCTCTCTGAAAGCTAATCATTTCGGTTAAAAAAAGTATTTGTGAGATTTGAATTACGGGATACCAGCTCAAATTGTTGGTGGTGATGCGATCAATACACGTAACTAAAAGCTTTCTCTGTTAGATCCCGACATAATAAAACGAATTTTGTCAAGGAATGGTTACCCTGAATGTGTAATGTAATTGCCGGCATACGGCAAATGATTGCTTGTATCTATTTTTAATGAGCAATAATGGACAACGAGACTTGTTCAAAGTTTTCTTATCTTGCGATGAGTCGTAATGGCTAAGCGTCGACCCGTTCGCCGCCGCCGCCACCGAACTCCTATAATTAAGTTAATATAAGCAACAATGTTTATGAATATGAACTGTCGGGCAGGGGTGCAATATAGGCGAGAGCCCAAAACCATAATCGTCATATAAATTTCAAGCTGTTTTCCCCCAACCCCCGTACATTCTCTTCTCCTGCGTGCCGCCGCTTTTCTAAAGAGTCGCTTTATTATAAAAGCAAATATCTTCACATTAAATGTTGCTTATATTCAAATTATTTCTGCAAGCTGCGGCAACCACCACGGCCCAATTAGTCTTGCCTTAATTGAATCTTATCCACCACGCGATATTTGCTCTTAAGGAAGAGTGTGGCTTTACTGGCGCGTTCAGTGATTGCTTTTGAAACTGTTTCATATGCATGAATGTGCTTAGTACATTATCCGCACTACAGAATGATTATATAATGGCAGGTTTAGCAACATTAAACTCTAATTTCTATAAATGTTAACTTGTTTACATATACCTTAGGCACTATTAAATGTGGATTTAAAAAAAGTGCTTTTGATCACAAAACTTAATAGTTTTAATACACTGTATTTTAGCAAGTGCTACCAAGCAAACTTGGATCGTTTGAAAATTAGGTAAATTAATTAAGCTGACACAAAACGGGTCAACCGGAAAATGGCTAACTTAATAACATCAGAATTGACTGTGTGCAGCTCTGTAGTTAATTGGAAAATATTTTTGTAGCTATTTTCTGTGTGCTCTACAAATTTGTAATGGACTTCATAAACCTGATGGAGTTTAAAATTATTTTCACCCGCTTACGATTCGACTTGTAATTTACGTGTGTTACTTCGCAATTTTAATTAATTTTCGTTGCGAAAGTCTCTTGTTTGACGAGTGCACAATAAAAACAAGATTTATGTATTCATATTCTTGCATATTTACCTTTTTGGCTATAAACTCAAATCGAAAACGAATTTTTGGAAAATGATTAATTCTAAAAGTGAGTACAGTACAACCTCGATAATCCGAATACACGCTAGTCCGAAATCACGATAGTCCTAAATAATTTTGTTCCTCGTAACAACGATAACACCCCTGGAACACGTTGAAAAGAATAAAGTTTATTTCTTAAAGCTTGTATCCAAATTTATTATTTTCACTAGTTTCGCGATAATCCGAAAATGTGATAATCCGAAAGGTCGGTGGTCCGAATCTATTCGGATTAACGAGGTTTTACTGTACCTACATAAAGCTCCAGTTCGTCAACGTCTGAATTACCGATACTGTTCATTAAAAAAACAAAAGTTTTGCCATTTAAAATAATGAGCTCGAGTCTTTAAATTGTTGACAACTGATAAGTAATAGTATATTTCATTACGAGTCCGGAAAGCAGGCTTTTTCCGTGCGCGCGTGACAAATTCCCGTGTGAGGCGTAGCCGAATACGGGAAGTCATGCAAGCCCGGAAAAAGCATTTCTGGACATGTAATGAACGATATTTGTTATTATACTTCTTTTAAATCGATAACAAAAAACAACAAACTCACCAACATTTTTATTTTGTAACAGTTATAGAAAATGCGTTTTCATGGTTACTCTCAAACCATTTCAAAGGCGATTTGTTTAATTAGTTTATTTCAGATAAGGTTGACAAAACGTCAAAAAATGTCACAAAATCTCAAAGAAGTTTATCTAAATATTCAAACATCTACGAATTAAAACGTAAAATACTTACATATGAAACATTACAACGCATATAGAATTTCTGAAAATTAGTTTACTTCCCTGTAAATTTGTATTTTAAAGCAATATTTTGGGTATTTATATTCAGCGCACGGAAAGAATCAAAGGGACCGGGAAAAGTTTTTCCGTGCGCTAGCCTGGAAAAGGCCAGATACCATTATTTCTAATACAGGTGTAAATAAGGCGATTTCAATGAAGTATAATAAAAAATAAATTTCGTTTTGTTTAAACGAATTTGTGTAACCCCATTGGCAAACAGCTTCCATTATTGTATACGTCTTTTTTTACATTCACGTCGAAACGATAAAACGGAAAGACAAATTGATTTTAATGTATTTTTAATTCCTGACGCACTTAGGCTGTAATTTAGTTAAATTCTGTTTCTGAAAGTTCTAATTCTGTTTGCTTGATTTTAGAAAATCAGGAATTTTTTTATAGTCGCGTATGAATTTGTGTGCTTGCTATAAATACACCACCCACTATGTCCCACCTGTCATCAATTTTTCGCGTTAGTTTTAACGTGAAGATGTGATGTTTCCAGATGTAGGTTAAGGCAGGTGCACGTTTTGGTTTATTAATAAACTCCATCATCATTTTCGTGTTGTATGAAATTCTTTTTCTACTAATGGGATGCCAGAGCTCTAATTACATTTTTAGGAGAAATTTCCGAATAAACCATACGTATAATCTGAGAAGCGATACCTACCTTAAACGCAAAGGTCGACCAAAATGTGCCTTGCAGTGTATAATAGTTTGTCACTGTGTAATGAAGTGGCGAACCATATTGTTCATTAAGTACAAATGACTTAGATGAAGTTTAGAGTCTCTGAGCATTTGCGTGTCATGCTTGTTATTTATGTGTCATCTCTTCTTAATTACGTGCATTGTAGGATAGTGCAACAACCTTCCGCCGTAAATAGTTTGCTCGTGCCGCTTTCCTCAAACTAATGAATATTCTCGATCGCACCCTATCATTCATTGTCAATTATGTAATTACAGTACATGGACTACATTTACCTTTAAGTACTCTTAAATAATTCTTTCACATGTTCCACTCTGTGAGTTTGCACATTGTACACCGATTAGGGAATTTTTATTGTCTTTCGTTGCGTCTGGGTAATTTAATGTGCATGTGCTCAATATTAACAGTTTTTCTGTTACGTAATATACCTACACGGAGATGCAAGTGAAAGCGAGTTTTACCTGCTAGAAATGCTCGCTACTTGAGTTTGTAAATCATTCCTCTGCGTTTGTCAACGTATACGGGGTTTGTTCAGAGAATACGTAGACATTGTTGGTTCCAGAGAAATCCACTTGTCGTCGCGATCTTCGTACAAATCCACGGATTACAAGACGGTTGTTTAGACATACCATTATTTCTTCGTTTGTGAAGTGTGTTTTTTTAGTTTGGTGAATTTTTACGAGTGTTCAAGCAAAGAGTTGATACGAAATTTTGTGTTAAAATTGGAAAGTTTATTGTGCTACGAACGTTTTAAAGATGGCCATTTGTCGATTAAGCACGATGAGCTTCTGGAACGTCCTTACACGTAGACAAGATCAACCTGTCGGTTCGGTTAAATCGACCGCCGGATAATGATTGGGATTATATTACGAAATCTGACGGAAAAACTGAACTGGTAACGCGTTGCTTCGAAATTTGTTCTACCCCTCATGACCGCTGACCAAACAGTCAATTGCTTGGACGTTCAGAACAAGAAAACTTCTTGTCGAGTGCCATCACAGGTGATGAATCGTGTGTTTACGGTATCACATCGAAACAAACGTTCAATCATCTTGCGGGGTGGGTTAAACATCGTTCAGACTAAAAAACTCACCGAGTTCGTTCCAATGTGGAGGTCTTTGATAGGTACTTGGGGCGTACTTCACCATAGGCACCTCTCCTAAGGCGCTACAGCTCGCTGTACAGTAACCCGAATTTACTACAATTAAGTTCCCAAACATCTTAGAAGCGCCTAACAGCGGTGTCCAAGATAACGATGTTTTTCATGGGGATCTCGGAAAGCGTAGGAGATATGAAGATGGTGAAAAGTGCCGCAATTAAAGTGTTATGTAATGGAAATATATGGTTAGGGCGTTGTGTGCGGATGCACCGTCTTGTTGAAACCAACTGTTTCCAGCTTTTGTTTTTTTGTGTGACGTATAGGTATCGCTGTATTCGTAACAAAAAATGCTACTAATACAATATGTACTTTTTTTACGGATCATTGATGATGATTTCTCCGAAACGAAACGTTGTAGTAATTGCCAATCTCTCATAAACAAATTCATTAAGTTAGTCAACCTTTATTGTGATAAATTTAATAATTAGTTCGGCGAAATTGAGTCTGGTCACTGCCAGCAGGGGTCCTTTTACTGACATCGTCGACAGTTTAGTTGATTTTAACTTGAGGGATTAGATTACTTATTTGTTAGGGGATTAAAGGGTATTTATACAATTTGGGGTAGCTTGTACGTAGGTAGTAACAGTGGAAGTTTTCTATAGGTGCGGGTGGCCGTCATTTGAGATTAATATACATGTGTTTAGATAATTTAGGGTAGCTTGTAGATTTCGTGTACGTAGATCGCTGTGCAATTTTTATATTTTAATTAACAATTCGCAGGACGCTGATTTTGAAATTCACTATTATGATGGATCGGAGTTATAAACTAGTAATTGGCGATACTTCTGGTTGAAATGCAGCAAAAGGAGCAAACCTTCTGATCTCCCTTGTATGCCTGCTACTCATGCGATTCATAGCAATGGACAGGGTATTGAATGAGAATCATTCCACCTGAGCTGTAGAAGCGACTCAGTAGAGTTCTTGAATGTTCGAAAATATTGGCTATCCGACCGAAACCAATCTTCACAAGGAGCATTAGGTAGACTTGATTGATGTCCATAGAATTAATCCTTCGAGATTACTTTGTTCTTGTTGTTAGTCTAGAGACCATGTTTATAGTCTATTTTAGTTGTAAATGATTTGCACCTGACTATGGAACTCAGTCCTAGTCCGGAAATCAAGTAAGATTGAATGTTACATTTCTACTCCTTTCACCCTCTTTTATGATCGAGTACAAATTATGCTAATATTTTATTATCATGTTACCCTCCTTTGAATTGTATGATGACTTTAGAAGACTGATACACTTATTTTGCATACATGCCAAATGTACTCTGGAATATTCGAATATTGGAATACTGTTATGGGATGGGTCTCGAAACCCTACTTTGTTTGCAAATATTATAGGTATTATATAATCAATAAACAGGGTGCCTATTATGTACGGAATATAGTATACCGGGTCACTATTTCAAAACTGAACATAGGCAGTTAACATGAGAAAAACGTTTTTTTTTACTACTAGCGTCTGATGACATGATTATATTAACCGTTTTTCCACTTGTAAAGTAGGCTTTCTCGGCAGTTGTTCAAAGTGGTTAATAAGGTGGTCATTCATGACAACTGTCATTCTCTGTCGTTCTCTAAAATGAATAATTACCACCACCCGTCAATTCAATAGAAATTATATACTTTAAATTATCACATTTTGAAAACATTCGAACGAAATTACTCTTTGAAAATATCTCAATGACAGAACAAAATATGACCTGCTCGGGCTTGCTAGACTTTTTCTTGCACGCACGCTCAGGCAATAATACTGGACTTCTCTACCTTCGTATAATGCACTATTTTTGCAGATCGTTGCTCCCCATGTTAACGTAGAGGGTTTATAATGACACCAATCGAAAGATTTTTTTTCTCATCTAATAATATACGAATTACTTAATCATCAGCTGTATTTCTCCTTATTTTATCATAAATCGGCAATAAATCCAATGAGCAAAATCATGTTAAGGAGATATTTGATAGGTACTTTGACATATGCCTGGCGAGCACAAATTTATTTAGAGCTACTTGGTTTAATGCTTTTGGTACGAAAATTACTAAGAATTCAAATATTGCTTTCGAATTTTCAAATGTTTTGAAAATCATAGAAGAAGAAAATGTCATTCTAAAATTAACGAACTTGGAATCGTTAGCAACATATTTTCGAAAAGGACTTGGGAACATGCAAAACTGTAATGGCACATTTGCAGTGATTTGCATTGCATTTACATAGGCCGAGGCCTATTCCGTTTGATCAAAAACAAGTAGTAAAAAAAGAAATTGATAGTAGACGCAACAATTCTGAACTCGATTCAAATTTCGGATTGGATTGCATCAATGGTAGCGTTTCCAAACCTCCTAGTTCGCATATGTGGAGCCTTCAAAGTTACAATTCACACCTTTCCATCAATTCCAAAATGGCTTTGGTTTACAAATATATTTCTCTCTTGTCTCTATTATCTCCAAGTGGAGCACACAATATAGCAGATCTCCTGTTAATTTTGAGCTTTTGAAAATGAGGAAAGTCTCTAAGATTGAAATGAAATTGAACTAAATCAAGTAGGTACAGACACATTAGTACTTTTCCTTCAGAGGTATCGCAGGGAGCACATTACTTCTGACCACGACTGTACACTTGAAATAAATTATGCTCGCTAGGGGGCGGCCGGCGGCCATATACATTACCTAATTTTTTTTAAATAAATATATTCACGTTAAATAACCTGAACTTGGTTCTCTGTAGTTGATCAGTTTAGGGGGTCATTGATTTTGCCAATGAGGGTGCATAATACGAGTATAGGTACCTTCATAAAATCCACTGTTCAATAATCATAATATATCCATTTCTGTAAGTCGTAATATTTTTATAGGAGGTACAAAAACATTTTCGCAATTGGTAATTTAGGTCTATATCTTTACTTTCCAACGGTAACCTTAATCGAATATCATTATTTATTGCTAATCCATACCGTAGACACTAAAATTTGAATTACGGGGTTCGTGCTTACAACATTTTTATTACGTACCTACATTTTATAACCGAATATAACGACTGTCCTAATTACTAGAAAATGTGCAACATATTTAAAACTTATAATCGTAGACTTGGCGGGAACGATTCAAAGCTCTTTGAAACGCCTTTTTAAATCACACACTGTCCAGCTTTTTTTTGCTTTTAAATTGAAACTATATTGAATATTAATTGACGTAACGATATGGCTTTCACAGCAACTGAAATCGTTATTAGAGCTCTGTGATCCCGAACACTAATTTGTTTATACAAAGAGATCAGCGAAACCATGAATATTAATTAGCAATTACGTTTTGAAGAGTTAATCAAAGGTATTGAGAGTAAACGTTTGAGTTCGCTGCTGTTCGTTTGTATTGAAAGGTGTTGACGTTACTTTAATGCTATTGAGCTTAATATAATTGACTAATTAGAATGTTTTCTTGTTACAGGTAATTACCGGAACGTTCCCTCTCGTTGTTTTGGTGAAATATCCGAGTAAGTAAGTAGATTAAATTGCATAACGAACGCGTTTAATTATGTGAGGTAGGTCACAGCGTTTTGCTCGTGTTATCGTCCAAAATATTTTGCATAACGATAATGGATAAATTTCTACGCTTTAATTTGCGCCGCCGACCGCTTAAGCTTAAACGAAGGGGAGATACCGGTTATATTTAAAAAACATTATCCAGTATGATGTAATGCAACCGGAAACTACCCTACTTCATTTCGCGGAGTTTCTTATTTGGTTTTATAATTAATGGTTCTTTTCTTGTAAACAAAAAACCTCCGCGAATTTTCCGCACTATTAACTGTTGATGGTAATCATACAAAATGTAGCACTTTTGAACTTCCTCGGAATTTCTCATCAGATTTTCGTGAAACTCCCTAGATAAGCCAACAAAATGAGGCAGTCCTCGAAAACGCGACAAACTTTTAACGTCTTTACGTACAAAGTATAACACGTATTCATGCAAAATAAATGATGTTGTCTGTATTTCCAAGCCGCGTTCTGTGCGAATCTCGTAAAGTGCGCGTTAATGAGTTTAAGGCTATATTTATTATGTTCATTATAATTACAGCTTTGTCTAACATCCAGTTATTAGTTCAAACTGCTGAATATTTCATTTTTAAGAATCTTGTAGGTAATAAATTTTGATTTAATCTCGCAAATCGCATCGCCGGTGTATTGGTAATTTATGCACTCGATTCTTTTGTTGCCTTAATTTTTTTGTGTAGTTAGCGTTCTGTGAACTCCAAAAACCTATCTACAAAACGCGAATGTAACCGTTATACTATTTTAGCATCCGGTAGTTAAGGTCTGATCGAAAGTATTCCTGCTGGTCCAATAGCGCTCCGATACGCCGCATTGCATATAAACGACAAGTTAAAAGTTTTTTTTTTGTTAGCTTTTATCTTGACATCTTTGATTCGACATTCCGAATACTTCAGTTTTGTACTATTTTCGGCATACAAATATGCGATAAAGTAATCCTTGAAAGTATAATTATTTAGAATTTTTAGTATAAAGCTATCAAAAAAGTTTCGTCGAAATGAGAATCTTCATTATTACAACATTATTTGACGCTTTATCTTTGTGTATTAATTGTAACGAACTTTTTTTCTGAATTCTGATAGAAAAGTATTTTTTTTGCGGGGCATGAAATTTCCGGCCATATGAACTTTTTTGGTCAAATATTATGTAAGGGTAAGTAAACGTTCAATTTTATCTTGTTGAGATTGTGTAGACACCTGAGTCGCAACAAGATCGTGGGGGCAATCTCATAGTTAGCCCTGTGCCAAGATGGCTCATAATGAGGGCCATGTGAGCCTAATGCATTGCTCCCTAGCCTCTAGTTGGGTTTCTCGTACATTATATATCACCCTCACCCCTACTCTATAATAAGCAGTTATTCTGTGTCGTATTATATATTTCCATTGCGGTTTCCTTAGCATTTTCTTATTTCATTCGTTTCGCTCGATGTAGTACATTTCCTTTCCTCTAATTTCGCCGCTACTTGCTATTCAGTACATCACCTCCATTCCGCCGCTTCGTCCGTCTCGCTTTTACTTGCACGGCGAGATCTGTTCAGTCTTTTTTCGTTCGGTTGGTCTTATTATTTTGAGGTCTATCAACTTCTTGTTAGCATCTATTCTACTATCCCAAAGGCCTCTTTTCTTATATAATTTTCTCATCCGAGGCATTTTTATATTTACATGTTATCCGAATTCCTGATGCTCATATTCTACTCGCTTTCTCTCCAGACATTTTTGTGGAAATTTATCTGCGGCTCGGCATGAAGGTCTCGTCCCATATTTGCTTACTTATATCAGCTTTGTCGCTCACAATACTTATAAATCTGTTTTATAAAACTTTCTAGATGTGATATATAGCCCTGAAACTGAAATAAGTTCTACATAACGGATTGAGTATGAGTTATTCTCAAACATTCCATTCGAAATTCAGCTCTTATTTTGAACTACAGTACAACGAGGATCTTCAACCGCACTATGCTTAGCATAATTTGTATCTTGGGAACGTGTCTGTTTCCGCAGCTTTTGTATTCGTACGTTCTCAATTTTCGTGATGTTCATGTTGTATAAGTTGCTTTTGCAAGTTGCAAATTCAGCATTAAAATTGCATTTTAATCGTTTTAAAAAGAATTCATGATCATCTTGTATGAAGGTAAGCGAAATACATTTTCATTCTTAAAAAAATTTGGGGGGGGGGGGGGTAACTGTTTTCTAAAAATAATGCCTTTTTTAAATAAGAGTTGAAAAAGGATCGGCCAGGATAACTCGTCACTTATCTCTGATTGTAATTGAATCACAATCTTTAAAAGTTCACATCATGCTGAGCGATAGTAGGCCATGGATTCATGGAGATTTTGATTTGCTTATTGTATCCATGGTAACTAAGACAAACGATACCATTAATACAAATGGCTGACGTTAGAAACATGCCTTCCAAAGTTTTTAAAAATACCATATAATTATGTAAAAAAATATAGAGATATAAATATATAAATGAGATTGAGATATGCCAACTTTGAGTGAAATCTCAGAAACGGTAGCCCAAAAGTTTTTTTTTGATTACTCAACTGGATTCTACCTTTTACCTTTTTTCTATCTTATATGGATAGTAAGATATGATAACATCAAAAAATCAACATTTTCGTTTTCACCCTGTATCTTAGAAACAAACGTAGCTAGATTGAGTTTGTTTGTGGTATTAAAACTTTCAAAAATAAATGGCACACAGTCGCCAAAACTTTTTAAAAAAAGTTTTTATCTTTGAAAATACCCTAAATACACTGCAGTCTCAATCAAAGTAGGACGCAGGGTACAATTAAATGGAATTTGCAAACATCGTGGTGGACCGCAGGTGTTAGGACCGCGGGCCGCGTATGTAACATGCCTGATCTAGAGGAACCTACAACCAACCATCCGGCCCGTGTGGCGCAATTCAGTTAAAGCTAGAGTGTGGTCCCTGGTTCGAATCCGGGTTCGGGCATGGATATTTGTAAATGTGTAGTGGGTTGGGTTGGTATAGAGCAGCGTTGGCTGAAACCCCGCCTACTCAAAAATAAAGGCAAAATAAAAATAAATTTAGAACAAGTTGCTCCACAAATACGAAAGTTCAAAGTTGTCTATTGCACATGCTTGGTTTTGGAGGGAAATTATAACTGGATACTTATCTCTGATAATTGCAACATCGGCGGGGTTGCAAACAATCTCCCAACTTGGGCGAGCAAACGGTAAATCGGACATTTCATTTCTTCTACCACCCCTATTCTCTGGAGTTTAAGCGACTAGGCGATTGATAAACCTTGCTATACATTAACCTTGCACTTCATCTTTTGTTTTGGGATAAGTTAAATTCTAATCAACAGAAACTATATTCGTCCTCCACAAAAGTATTTAGACGTGGCAGGCAATAGCGACTGCGAGCGATGCACCACGCCACCACTACTCGCTTACAAATATATACGATATATAATGAATATTATCTACGAGGGAAATTGTAACTGATGTAAGGCTTAAGCGGTCTGTTTGGATGAGAGGGAACATTTGGATTTTGAAAGAGTTCTTTCTATCTGTCTGTCAGATCTTTTGTAGTATAGAAAATCAGTTGTCAGTTTCTCATCCCAATCACGAAATTTCAGTGTTTGAAATGGAATAGACAATATGTCAATTCTTTGATCTCCAAACACCAACACTCAGGGTCGTAGCATTCAAGTGAGGTAAACTCCCACCATCGATAGAAAATGAAACCTGAATCTACTACAAAACATCGTTTTTGAGTAAAAATTCTGGGAGAGGGGATGATTCTCTTGTAGGCGCACATATTTGCACTAAGGCTCGTTGGGTAATTCTCATACTCGTGTCTTAATAATCATTAGATGCTTATTGCATAATATCCTATTGTGAAACCAGGCATACATGGATTATTTGACGAGTTTCTAGAATAGACACGAATTTCTATTCTCATATTTTATTTAATTTTTAATTTCCTACTGAACGAGGAAATTGCGCACAACCACTCATATTTTATCATTACGCACTTGATTTGAATTATAAATTGAATATAGACATTTCTATCTATCAAATATCATTTTATCATTCGTTACAATTTGCACCCCGAACACATATTTTACGAGGGGTGTTCTGCGGGTAAATGTAAAGTCTCTAATTTTATTATTCTGAAACGAAAAAAATTGGCGACATGTATACCAAATCACAACCGACGGCTCATTGCTACGAATCACTATCAACTACATAATCAACGAATTGTTACAAGCCTGTGCCAGATCGCACCGTCCTGCGAAAACCAGACGCTTTCCAGATTCTGAAGCCATAAAACCTCGTTATCGTATTGCGATTTCGCAAGCCGTTCTCAGTTGTAGTATTCTCATTCGCATTTTCAAAGAAGCGGCCAATTTC
>NW_022170596.1:8744459-8813943 GCF_008802855.1 Photinus pyralis
AACCGATGTATCGAATGCTCTTAAGAATTTGAAGAAGACTAATGAATCTTATCAGGTTTTGAAAGATTAGATACATCTGCAGAATGTAAACAATTCAAAGAATCTGAATCTTAACTATTGAAAACTGTAGTAGTTAAGACTTCGGACGAACGGACGGGCGGAGAGCGAAAGGGGCTGCAATAGCGCACCCACCTTCGTTGGAAAATGCGCTAAAATGTAATACCTATAGGGTCGGTCTTTCACGTTTCGTTTAAGCTTATCTGACTGTTAATTTCGATGAAAACCAATGTATGCACATATAACGTTGTCTACCAGATAAGTTGAACTGAAACATGAAAGACCGGCCCTATGTGCACGGGATTAGAGCTTTTTCTTCGTCCAGCGGTTTAAAAATCCCTCTGGGAATTAAAAACGTGCTTAATCCCATGGTACAACACGCTACTAAAACCTTCTATAGAAACGTATATGAATTTAGGATTGAATTTTAATCACATTACGGGATTCCATACGGAAATTTTTGCTGCGCCATACATTATTTCTGTATTTGAACATGTTTGCATTTCATCACACATGCGTGCACATATTAGAATATTTTCCGGTGTTTGGGTGTTCATTGAATACGTAATCAGTCGGAGGGTATTTTTGTTTGTCAATACTTTTCGCAAATCACAATAGCATAACACAAACTGTTAGTCATAAACCGATATAATCAATTCCGCTTCATTCAACATTTCAGCACCAAACAGAACATAAATTAATAATTTATATAAATGAATAGATATATTAACAAATGAAGCATGTGTTACGAGAAAGTTATGTAGATACAGGCGCCGCCACGAAACGAAGTGTAGATCGTATCTGTGGAAATATCAGTATTTTCCATATCTGTAAAAGTATCGACACTTGGAAAGGATGGTACCAGTGTTTAAATGAATCATTATAATAAATTCTCCATGGAAATATTGGAATGCGATTATTTACACCAAACTTCCACTTTGAAATGGATATTAACATTTTATATCTCTTAAACACTTTTATGGCGACATTTTACATTATAAACCAGAAGCAGACGTTTTTTTACGTCTTTTAACTGCCCAAAAAAAATTTTATGGTGATAAATGAAAGCAAATTCGATACGAATAAATTTGAAAACCAGAGAGAAAAAGTGCATAATTTGGTGCAAGGGCAAAAAGTCAAACACGCAATGTAAAAAGAAAAAAAATTCAATTTCGCACCGAATAAATGAGATGCATTAAATCCAATTTGAATGGTAATGTTGTATTCCGCAAGTTGGATAGCTCAGCACTATAAAAGTTTACAAGGGTTGGAATGGAATTATTAAATTTAACGAGTTTGATTTCCTCCGAAAGCGGTACATTCTTTTCCCACGCGTATTATTTGTATTGACTTAAGTCGCGCCGTGGTGTAAACGTGGAGAGGGCGTTCAAGTGACTAATTGAATTTGAATAGAACTGTCAGTCAAATATGGTCATTAGGAAATCGCTTTGTACTTCGTACGATACAGCTGTTTAAAACCGAAATGTGACAACTTAATTATGTCGCACTGTCTCTTCGAATTTGACCGTAGGCGCGCTCGAATCGAAACCCAAACAAATTTAAAATGTCATTAGCATTTCGTAAAAATGGTAATTGTCCCACAAATAAGTTCAGCTCGTGATAATGGGTTTAACACATTACGTTAGTTAACAAGTGTTTAACGCATCAAGGAGTTTCGTCTAATTAGAAACGCTATTAATAAACATTTGTAACAGTTCTGCATGAGTAGAATTAGAATTTATAGAACTAATATTCGTAACCGTTTTAAACGTAATGGTTGTTCAAAATCTTGCGGGCGAAAATGTGTTCCCATTTGCTTATAAGCCGCATATTGAAACTAGGTTTGCTAATTTCAGGAACAAAATTGTCTATAGCAATATTATTCTGGGATTTCGGAAATCGTTCGTAATTATTACATCTCTGGGGATGGGCAAGAAATACGTTACCAGCTATACTCTTTGGTTCAAGTTATAGGTTGAGGGATAGAACAACACGAATAACGTATTAGAAAATACTTGCTTTTGTTTTAAGAAGCAGGGTGAAACAGAAATCTAAATTCACAAAAACCGCACAACAGTAAAGGGAAAGATAGAAATAATTTAAAAGTAAACGAATACTTATATTTAATCAACAAAATTAAGATAACAAATTCTAAACGTTAATATCACATTATGGACGCAGTAGTTCGCGAAGGGAGATAAATATAAATAATGGTGTGTGCAAGGGCAAAGGGTCACTAGCCACCCACAAAATACCTGTCCAGCTATCTCCATTAATTTCACTCACAAAAACACTTTACATGTGAAACTCTTAAAATCCTAGGTCGTAACTTGAGCTCATTCTAAGACGAAACTGTTCTTTTACACAAAACACAAATTAATTCAATAATAAACAACAAACAATTCTGCAAATGAAAATGGCACTCAGGGCCTGAGACACATATCACCCAACACAGGCGGTCGATCGAAACATGATAATAAAGTCTTAATTACCCCTAAATTGTACACAATCGAATTTTACACTGCAATTCAAATGCCAACAAACAAAACAAACACTATGAATTCTTCTGAGAAAACCCAATTTCTTTGCTTCGTAACAGTTCACTTCTTTATAACACAAACTCGACTATTTTATTTCATCAACGACATCAAAATTCTTATCAACTTTACTTTTATGAACTTTATTAACCATCAACTGACTTTACTTGCAAAATACAATTGACCTTAAAAACAAGAAAAAACGTTCTTCTCTCTGTACAAAGTTATACAAATTGGTAAAGTGAACTTTTTTAGCTTAACTAATTATTGATTGTAAACTTGGCCTAAGGTATAAAGAAGAACAAAAAACACACGTAAAACATTGCTCAGCTGGTGGTTCCGATACATAGATGTGGCGAATTAATTATATATGAAGAAGAGGGTGGATTTGTGTCTCCTACATTTATTGTAATTCGAAACTGTTGCTCATTATTCAATTTGTAGGAGAAAGTAAATGACATTTCAGTTACAAAATAATGTTTGCTGTCATTTCAAGGATTGAAAGTGTTACCTCCACTTTGGTTACGCCACTGTATGTTTACTTATTGACTCGTTGACTTGTAGGCTCCTTAGGCTATTAACTCGTTGCATGAACTTACCTATTTTTGGTTGGTTATATACAGTGGCGGATTTTCCATAAGGCACAGTAGGCCCGGGCCTAGGGCGGCCAGAGATTATAGGCGGCCAATCGTCACTGATGATAACAAGAAATGACTCAGACTCAGAGTACGTACCTGAATATTCTAAAGTGAAAAGTTGTTGCTCACTGATTTTATAGCAATGTGAAATACCTACTTATTATACCTGTATGAGAATAAACCTATTGTTAAACTAGTTAAATAAATAAAACCTGGCTAAAACCTTAGAGAAAGTATTACGAACTATTATAGCAGAGTTAGCAGCTGTTATAGTTAAGAGTTAACTAAATTAAAATTTCTGAATCGATTTTAAAAGTTGGCAATAAAGTAAATTCATTATGTATCTAGTCTATATGATTTGATAAGACAGGGGCGGCTACGTGGCCTGGGTCCTAGGGCGGCCAAGACTGCAAATCCGCCATTGGTTATATAAATACTGCGGTAGCCCCACGTTTGGCACCATATAGATAATTCCGTTGCTCCATGTTGGGCGCCAAATAAATAATGCTGCCTGCAATGGCATGAGGTCACTACGCCGCCCACAAAACACCTCTGCCTAGCTAGCTTAATTTCTAATATTTTAATCACGAATTTCCCGCTATCAAGATGATAATAATTTCTTCAAATTACTTAATTTGAAAGAGTCAGTGGTCTTAATCGACTTCCGTAAAAAGCTAGTTTGTAAAAGTGTTATTAACAAAAATTCGTTTAGCCGCTTGTGAGCAAGAGGCGAAGAGTGCACTTTCAAATTTGTTTTTTTCCATTTTAATAGCCCTTATGGGAATTTCATGCCTTAACGAGAATACCAACGTGAATTAATTTTTAATTTCTGATCGAGTGACACTAGTACTAAGTCTGTAAGTGGTGTAGTTCCGGAGCCCTTGTGACTCAGACAGACAGACAGACATCAAGAGCACAAAGTGAACTTTTTATTTTTTGAAAGTGAAAGTGCACTAAAAATCTAACATAAATACTCCATCTGGGTCGCACAATGAGCTCGAATAAACACACAATTAATTGATTGACAATAACAAAAATTGATTCCGTAAAATACAACCCTGAACCTTGAAAGGAGGGGCTACACAGTTTATTTTTTTAAATACAAAAACAAATAAAGAAACTAAGTCTTAAAATTAGTTACAGTTTTTGCTTATAAATCCATCTAACCTGGTTAAATCAATGGTTTACGATAACAGACGTACTTTACTCACACACAACTGCTGATGGCTTCTGTATTTCACTTTTCTTTTGCACACGGCCTTGATAACAAAACAAACTGTCTGCTGAACACAATGACAAATTTTCGGTGGCTGTTCGAACGGGAGTCGCTTTTAACATTAATAAGAGAACCTCCTAGGAAGGTCTACTTTTTCAAATGGACGTAACTTCCTTCCATTAATGGACAAACCGCATTAACCTTTCCATATGACTTTAATTCAACTACTTTTGCACATATTATATATTTGCATAACGACGAAACTGCGTCTTGAATCAACCAAAAAGACAGATTTCTTCACATAATTAGCGTACAAACACATATACTCTTTTCCCAGTCACGAGGTAAACACTCCCGTTTTTCCTTTACTTGCCGCAAAATCTATGCGTACCATCTTTTTTTAACTAGGCATACTGTGTAGGACCATGAACTTTAACGTGGTTCAATAATGTTGTCCTTGAACTCTTCATCTGATTTATTGTTTAAATGGTGAACCTAGATAGTGACGCTAGTTAATTGTACAATAGTAACGGGGTGCAAAGTTACGACAAGATCTTGTAAAATTTCCCAACCTGGTCCAGCCATAAGTGCCCCATCTAACAATTCTAAAATAAAACAGTCTAATATTGAGATTTTTTCACCGTGCCCATGAGGAATCACAAAAAATGCGGAGGGCATTGACCTAATGGGAGTAGAGGAGAAGAAAAGGTAAGGAACATTTGTTTAAATGAAGCATTTTTTTAAAGATTGGTTTATTTTCTTTGTAATCCAGTCGTTACGGTAAGAGTTGCGCTTATCGCTAAGAAGTTAATTAATTTTGTAAACAGACGTTGTCGCAGGTGCGCACTTTAGATAAGAGTTGTGCGTACTTTAACACTAGAATAATGAAAAAGGGCATAAAAAGGAGAGGGAAAAGTTGTTAAATGGAAGAGGAAGTGTTTTAACGGAGCCTTTTCGCCTTTGGCCGTTTGTAGGAAGTCAGGCTTTTGCCTGCGACATAGGGGAATTTTCCAATGCACCTGACGTCAAGTGTTTTTAGTTTGGAGAGTTTATTAATACGTTATGTTGAAAAAAAATAGTCGAGTTATATAGAAGTTAAGTGTTACGAGGTGTTTCCTGAGAAGAAGTCAGTTTAGTGTTTGTGTTTTTGTGTGCATTTAATGCAATATAAGACTGGATTTTTGGATTGTAGATAAGTTAAAGGTAATTAAGAGTTTAGTTAACCTGTTTGGATCGACCGCCTGAGTGCCATTTTATTTGCAGCATTGTTGTTTATTCATTTATATTTGTTTGTTTGTGTTGTATTAGAATGACGCAGGATTTTAAGAGTTCCATTTCATTGTTTTTGTGAGTGACTCAAATTAATTTAACTAGCTGGACAGGGTGGTTCGGTGACCGTTTCGTAACGATAATTTTGTAGCAGTGGGAGGTAAAGGGCGAGGGACTGTATTACTGCATAAGGATTTGTTTAATTAATTCATTATTTATTATTAATTAAGCATAATGGGATGCGACTTCCAAAGAAAGGTAAATTGATCTATGTAAAAATTATCTTATTTAGCTATTCAAATTAGAAAATAAAACGACACCTTGCATTTAATACTGGATTAAACGGTTTTCGCATTCACCGTAAAGTTACTTTGAATATTGACTGAGAAATATCTTGCCATGACAAAATCAATGGACGAAAAACGCTCTGAATTGCATAATTTAGCGAGAAGCTCTTCATGCACAATGCAAATATTCCAATTTAATTCATTCATTTTGTCCTTATTGGCGGAAACGGCCGAGGTGGAAAATTAAATTTAATATACCGCTCGCAGTTGATTAATTTGCGAATACTTCATTTTGGAGAACCACTACGAAAATGTCATAAATGAGGGCTGAAGAAACTTTTGAATAAATTTAGTTTGAGTGGATTAAAAAGTTTGGCTGCAGGAATGGAAATGTTTGAAAAGTGTATGGAAAATGTAATGAACAAAAAGGCCTATAATTTTCCGCAAACATCTATAAAGAGAATTAAATTGATGGCGACGCACGCGAGCTAATTAATCATTTATAATTGAAATAAATGTTCCACCGCTTTATAATTAAATTAAATATATTAATCAGGTCATACTGGATTGGCCTTTTCGGTATCGTATTCTACGAGAAATGAAAAACAGAGATATCGAGTCCACTCGCATTGTGGAAGCATGTCCTTTATAATAATTAATAATTAACATTAAAAGCGCATATTTTATTTGATTTACAGTAATTTCAAGGGTGGTCAAAGTTATACCCAGAAATTCAATTTTCAGATAAATAATTGTATGGTAGTTGCAACTATCGAGTTCATCGTCCAGGTAATTACCAATTAAAGTTAACAGTTTAACACATTCAGCATCACTACTACAATTTTTAAATCTGCCATGTCGCAATTACCTACTGCATACATTTCCATACTTTCCGTTTCTCGTTTTTTTGACTACACTCAATCTTCTTTTATGTCTTAATGCATCTATAAATAATAAAATATTTTATTTCTTTTTTAGACAGGATAATTAAAGCTATAAAGTTTGTTACGGCTACATTGTTATTTTATTATATGACCAGCGTTTTCTTTGAAATTATAAACTGTGGTGCATTACAAACGATATTAAAAATGAATTATACTAGGTCTGTTAATCATTTATGCTATATACTTACGCATTATTCTTGTTACAGCCGGAAACATCAGCCGGTCCGAGCCATGCTTTTAGATGCAAAGTGTTCAAGAAACCGAGACCATGTCACCTGTGTCATCAACCTATTTTAAATCAGGGGTCCTGTTGTAGAGGTAAGACAACCAATCAATAATCATATCAAATAATTGCGTGTAACTCGGGACAAGCCCTGCACTTTTCGGGGCTCCATAATATGTTGTCGCAATCTATCTTACATCTAATATTCTCCCATCACAAAATTATTTCGTACGAAACTGAGAGATTACAACTGCCTTGTTTGTCGTTGTATAGGTCGCGTTCCATTTTTTGTCGATCTCTTTGTCCAATAATTGTTCTCTTAATCGCGCATCTCTTAATTTGCGTACAATTAAGAACGAAAAATGATGTGACTCATACGGAGAATATTCTAGAATAATTTCCGTCCAAATTCAATTCTTTACGAAATCTTAGCTCTGCATGATTTTACCAGACAATCTCAATAAACTAATATTTGAAACTAATATATGACAATGTACCTAGTTTTAATTTCACTCATTGTACCAAAATCTGTTTCCGTTGTACACCTACCGCTTTTGAAAACAAAAATCATTGGCGATTGACGGCCCCATTTTCCGGTTTTTCGCTTATATCTTATAACGGTGAATTTGCTCAAACCCGCCGCTAATCGGCCAACTAGCTCAGGGGTGACTATTAATCGGGGTAAGCTTGAGCACTCAAGGGTCATTAGGTATCGTTCGGTCTCTGCGGGCACTGGATTCCGTTCCTCTCATCTAATAATTAGGTATGCTAGAGCAAAGCAGTAAGGGCGCCACCTTATTACCTGGAATATTATACACTGACTGTTACCGGAATAAGGAAGTGTAACAGTAGCGGCACAACAATAATATAATCAGTGAGTACCTGACCACCCAAAAATCAAAAATTTATTCAGTAAGGTACACCAAATTCCAGAAAAAATCTTAACGCATGAATATGCACTACTAAAAACAATATACATTTACTAATCTCTTCCCCTAAATTGAATTCCCCCAAAAACTTTACTTAATTGAACATTAATCCCACAAATTAGTGAACGATAACTCGATCACACCCGACGGCATGAAACTTAACGTTATTAACCCCAAAACGAGGTGGCGAACACACAAGTATATAAAGAGAAGGTATTATTCTTACCTGGAGTTCCGAAGGCATTCGTGGAGTGAGCTCATCCCAGGAATGTTCAACCTAGTAGCTATAATAAAGAATAAAAGGACAAATTAACCGAGAATGCCTCGGTGAATCAAAAATGCTACAGTGAGGTACTTAACGGTGCCTGAGGGCTTACCACTTGCGGTACTTCCCACGATCGTAATAGGACAAACCAATATTAAATCATGTCTCCGAAGGAGATCTCAAATGCAAAAACAATAATCAGAGCCAATTATGTAGGCATTAATCGAAAGATCGTTAACCAGAATTACGATTACAATTAAATTTAAAATAGTGAAAATTTCCCCAAAACTGGTCAGATAATTGATATAGGCTAAGTAATTGTGTCGACGGTGATAAGCTCAGATATAGGTCATGTATTCTATCTCATGGTTCCAAACGGCTGATTACTGCTGAATGTGTATTCAGATGAAGGGATCTGTTGGTAATAATTCAAAATGGACGTCCCTCCGGTGACATATGTTAATGTGCAAATTTAAACGGGATACAAGGACCCTAAAAAGCGATTGTTTAAAACGGTGCATTTTAGTACGCATAACCCTCTTTACCTCTTATTAAAGAAGGTCTATTGGAAAGATTGACGTTGTATGATAATTAATAACGATCAGGAAGATACGGTCACTAAAAATGAACATTATAATGGCCGAGATATTAATCCCGTATATCTACTTACATAGTTTCGCTGGTAATTCGTTTAAAAGCCTCTCAAAAGAGTTCACTACGATATTGATTAACCAAAAAAAAACTATCAATCCATAGTTTAATAAGATGATTCCGTGAAAGGTAATACTTCAATAGATGACGGAAACCAATCTTTTACGACATTACACCAGCGAACTAATATTCAACCGACACTTTTGCGTCTTCCCAAAACGAGCAACGAAAAGAAAGTAAGTCACGCACGAATTTTCCTCGCCCCGCCAATCGCGCAGGTACCAATGCCGAAACCCACAATCGTCAAAACTAACAATTGAAGGTTACATCGCATTCTCCCCCGCCAGTGCCGTAACAAGGGAAATTCGTACTGACTAACTTAGAATAATTACAACGTTACATTCCCCCTCTCCTTCGACAGGAGGGAAACTACAAGTTTTCCGACGATCGAAAAACCCAGCACACACACTCGAAAAGGAAGCAAACAAATTGAAAACCCGAAAACCCTATGCTTCCTAGCGACGAACTTTCACACAATCGGGGAACTAAAATTAAATAAGTATTAACGAACTAATTACCACTTAATTTAAATCAAAAATAACTAAATATACAACGTATAGAAATTAATATAGGTATAGTAGCTGCAGTCGGCGCTAACCATTTGTGTCGGAGGAAGGCAGCGGAACGGCGGGAAGAAACGGATGAACGGACGGACTAAAGCGCCGCCAAGAGAACGGTCTCCCGCCTAGTCGAGGCGGTAGCAACGGTCTGGCGGGTTGGTGTCGGTGCCTCGGGTAAACGCAACCGGTGAAACGGCAGCCAGGAATCGGACGGGTTTAGAAGATGGCGGTGGTCACTTCGGGAAAACTAAAACAGAATTACTGCAAACTCCCTAACGAGCGGAAAATTGGAGGGAGAAAGTAGATTGGGAAACAGGCGGTTGCGTTAAGCAAAAAGGAAAGGGAGAAGAGAAAAGTATGAGAGAGTGTGTTTGTAGCGGAGATTAAAGAAAGGCGTTTAAGAGAAATTGCGAATCGACTGGGGCCCAAGAATTGCATTAGAAGAAATAATAATCGTTGTAATTGGCCGTCCAAAAATTTAACAACGGACCAAGTTAACGCGAGCCGTTTTCCATCTATAGTAAGTAAAAGAAGGGCGTTCGTGTCCATTCCTATACTGCGTAATTTTTAGGGCTTTCTTTACCCCAATGTGCATAGAAGATAGAATGTAGATAGATTTGAAGTAAATCCGAAGCACGGAGAGTGAATACCGAGTCCTTTCGATATTGAACTAATCAGCATCTTTGTCAGCATTCAGCGACCTCCAAATTTAATCAAGAGCCTGCTCCGCCAGCTCGGCTGTACACAATTCCTCTCCGGAAAACCCACAAACAGATAAGAAAGAACGCCGTGTTCATAATTGTTTGTACCTGAGTTATCACCCAATTAACCATCATTCACCTCATTTCATTCACCATTAGTACAGCATAATTCTAACCACCATCAATCGTAACTTTGTGATATAAGTAAATCAATTAAGTGTTAGGTTAACTTTGTAATCAATAATACGTGTCGATTTATCTGTCGGTTGGCATGTGAGTTAAAGACAGATTGGCGCCCAAAAATTATGTAATAAATTTAAATGAAATTGTAAATATTTGTATCCACGACCCCGCCACCCCCAGGAACTGAGTAGAGCCAGTGGCACCATTAAACTCATTTTTTTTCTAACGTCACAGGGAAAAGATTTACTTACTATTCGGGTAAAGGCCCCTTCTATAAAATTTGGCCATTTCAAATAGGGACAACTGGAATTTCAATCTCACACGCTTACAAGTAACTTTTGATAAGTTCAAACCAATTAAACTGTTTTTTAATTAATTAGTCGTGTCCCGATATCGAAAAAATATGGAACCGATGTCAGACTTCAAGTTTTTTAAGCGCGCACCTAACAGATGTGCTCTCGACTTAATCGGAATTGTTATCTGTAATCCATTTAAGCAATTACGGCTAATTATACTTATCCAAGTAGGCGGAATGAAATCTCCAAATTCGGCAGTTCAGCAATGCCCTTTTGTTCTTTGGAATGTAAGGTCAAGTGGTGCAATCGGTTATCACGTTGATATTTTCCGTAAACTGCACGACCTTACCTGTTTCCTATCCTGGACAGAGATGTCAGGGTTGATGGTAGCCACCGATTTCAACAATCATTTGTACCTGTATCCATTCAGGGAGACCTCTTTCGATGGAGGCACATACTACCTCAAGATGCAGGAAGAGTCTGAAAAGGCCGCTGGTGCTTTCTTTGGGCGACTTCAGATACAACTTAGCAAAGCCGACTTTGTTTTATTCAAATTGTGGAAGACGTGTCGCATCCTTGGAACCTTCTTGCAGAACCTCTTGAGATGAGAAGAAGGAATCCCTTATCTTCCGAGCAGATGTTGATACCTCTTGTTTCTCTTCTTCTTCCTCATCACAAACAAAACACACATACATCCCACTGACGCAAACAAAACAAAACACTCAGTATTTATTTTTTAGGTACATCGTTGAAGAGTTACCCAATTAAAAAGAGCAAAAAATCTGAGGCAAAAATGTTTTTCTTTCCAAAATTATAGTCTTTCAAGAGCGGATATCTCGAAAACTATGCAAGATATCCAAGCAAATTTAATCACCTTTCATTTTGTATGTTTTCCGATAAGTTCGACGATATAAAAGTTAAGGTTTTTATTTACAATAATGTACAAAATTTGTACATAATTGGACCACAATTTTATAGAAATATTTACGGATGTAAACAAAATTTGTGCCGAATTTGTACGGAATTTTGAACCATATTTCAACACTATTTGAATGACGATTTGAACTGAACTTGAACCAAACTTCATCCGAATTGGCACGAAATTTTAACGGACTGAATGTCAACGGAATTTGTGCAAAATTTTGTAAAGAATTTCAATCCAATTTATATGGAATTTTGAAGCATATTTAAAAACTATTTGAACTGAATTTGAACCAAATTTGACTCGAATCTGTAAGAAGTTTGGAATTTGTACTGAAGGTGAACAGAAATCATGCGGAATTTGTAAAAAATTTGCACAAAATTTCAATCGAATTTATACGGAATTAGAACCGAATTCGTGCAGCATTTGAACTGATTTTGAACCAAATTTGTACACAATTTGAACAGAATTTCAAAATATATGTCCGGAATGTAAACAAAATTTGAGCGAAATTTTGAACTGAAGTTAAACCAAATTTGAATTGGTGCGAAATTTGACCTGGGTTTGTACTGAATATGAACAGATCTTGTGCGGAATTTGTAACGAATTTGAAGTTTAAATCGAATTTATACGGAATTTTAAAGAAATATTACGGAATTTAAACAAAATTGGATCAGAATTGGTACTGAATTTTGAATCATATGTGAATACTACTTGAATTGAATTTGAATCAAATTTGACCTGAATTGGTACGATATTTGGACGTGGTTTGTACAGAATTTGTGCCGAATTTCCAAAGCATTTGAACGGAGTTTAAATGGAATTTATGCGGAATTTGAACCGAATTTATTCGTCATTTGAACTGAACTTGAAGCAAACTTGAGGCGAACAGATTTTGAACGGAATTTAAACTAAATTTAACATAAAGATGCGACGAACTTCGGTAGGGAATTCGCGCACAAATGACAAATGGAATCAAAATTAAAAAATTAAAAAAATAAACAACTTTACAAATGATTGTAATTAAATGACACCAGCGGGCGGCGAAAACCTGGATATGTTGTCGGAGGAGCGGAAGGACAGACGGACTCGAACGCCACCAGAAGAAAAAAACTGTGGCTAAAATCGGCGGTTTCGGAACGGTCTCGGAGGTTTGTCACAATTGGTAGCCAGAGGATGTCAGGCTTTGCCTAGTACATCCAGGGAAGCAACCAAAATAGAATTACGGCTACGGACATGGTAGCGATCGCCCGACCGGGAACGCAAGCAGCAAAGCATAAATTAATTAGCGGTAGATACGGGAAATCAAATGCAGAAAAAGTAAAACAATACCCCCGTTATGATCAGCGGAAGAATACTTACCTTTACAGTTAACGGAAAGCTGATAAAATCGCAAAACGTACTGTGAAAATTGCCACGAGTAATCTTACTATCAATACGATTAAACACCCAAAGGCAAAAAGATTGACGATTTAAATACGGTACGTTAAGAAAGTAAATTTAAGGAAAAGCTAAAAATTACGGTACTTACGAACGTAACTTGCGATGATCCAAAAGGTAAAAAGGTCCCCTTTAACAACGGCTTTGCCGTTTATAAAATTCGTCCATTTCATGGACGGATCGCTGGTTTCCCAGCCGATACATCCAAAAATCAAAACTTCTTTATTGAATTATAAAACTGATCAATTATATACGGTAACTAATTTCCTATTTCCTTATGAGCGGTTACACGGCTTTACAAACTAAAACAGACCTTCTGTCTCGAAGTCCTAAAAGAAATCAATAGTTCCGGAACAACACTTTTAGTAGAGCAGCCAGAACCACCTCTAGATAGCGAGTGTGCAATAAAGCTGGTAGCGGTCATCTATGTACGGTGTGTTTATAAATTCCGGTATAAAAACTGAGTGCTTCTTTACAATGTGATTCGAATTTGAATTGAGGTTGAAATTAATTTCAATAGAATTTTAACAAGATTTGTACAGAATTTCAAATGAATCACATATTTTGATTGAATATAATGAATTGAATCTCCTTACATCGTATATATGATACCGCAAATCAAGTGTGTATGTGTGTATAATTAATGGAAGGAAAAATGTTTATACAGCCCTCCCAATGCAGAAGTAGTTTACCTTCCCCAGTTCCCTAAGTTTTAAAAGAAAAATGTACCCCAAATTTATCACAATTACCATGAACATTTCGTGCATTTCCTAGAAATTGTATAGAATACCTGAATATACAGATTGCCGGTAACATATATATTTCATCCCAACATCGGATTCTTAACATAATTTCACCGAGAGAAATGGCAAAGGAAATGTCCTCCTCGGAAATGTCACACATATTTACTGTTTCAATCCGCGACGTATCCGTT
Source organism: Photinus pyralis (assembly GCF_008802855.1). NCBI lineage: Eukaryota > Metazoa > Arthropoda > Insecta > Coleoptera > Lampyridae > Photinus > Photinus pyralis. The sequence goes on from NW_022170596.1 coordinate 8,758,572, forward strand.
CGGGAAATTATATAGGTATTGTTATTGGAAACGTTATTTACAACTAACATGGGCATTCACTTTGATGCTTAGATCGAGTGAGCGATTACAATTTCACAAACCAGTTGGTTTTCGTTTCATTCAAAAAGCCGTATTTAAATCTATTAGAAATTTAGAAGAAAGTATGTAGTTGCGGCGTAAGTGCCTTACATTAACATCTAAATTATTTAAAGCCACTTTACTTATTATATATGCACATTAAGGATATGGGATGTAAATAGAATAAGAACGTTTAGTTGGACAAAATTGGTTGTTTGGAACGTATCTGATGAAATTTTATACTTAACCCCGAGAACTTTTGTACATACCTTACCTACCGAAAAGGTTTTTCGTTGAAAGCATTTGATTTTATCTTTTCAATACCGTTCTCCTGTGTAAAGATAAAAGAGCATCTCAATATATATCTCTAAAACAAAGTGTAGGATATACAAAGATGTAAAATCTTCTTACTCGGCGTATTGTAAAACATTTATTTTCAGTGAATAATAGGTTAAATTTTTATGCGTATTATTTTTATTGAAGCAATACGGCATTTCTGCAACTATGTTTCTAAACTAAATATATTCGCTCGTGTAAATAAATCTATTCGATTTTCAGTGGCGATAAAATGGAGAAAACCCTGCTATACTGGACCGATGAAACAACATCTAAGTAAATTAAGTTCTACAGAAACTTAAAAAAACAGGGTTCATACGTGTGGTTTAATTCTCAGATTCCAGGATAATCGACAGTAGAATTCCAAGGATTTAAATTAGAAACTGCAACGTCCCAATATTTCCACATTTAACTCATAACGTCATAACGAACATAATTACAATAAAACACAAACACTAATAAATAATTTTGGGCATGCGCAGGTGGTTTTTTAAAAATTTGTTAAGATATTTAACTGAAATTTTGTATTTAGGCACATCGATTAAACGTAAAACTACTGCCGATTTAAAAAATTTGTTTTACAAGCTATGCTGATGTGGTGGGATAGAATCAACCCGTAAAGGAACGTATATGGTAAAAATGATGAATCTGTGAAGATCTCGAGGATTGTTCGGTTTTCCGTTATATGATTTTTATTGTTGTTTATGGGTGTTTCTATTTTACTTTTATGCAATTTCGATGGCCACAACAGATCCAGTGCTTCCAATAACGTAAAAGGTGTCCCATTTTCAAAATTTGTCAATTTCAGAATGACCATATATTTTCTTAGTTACAATTGATACAGGCAAATATTTGTTTATACATAATGTTTTTTCAAAATAAGTATGCGAAACCAGGAAAAAAGTTATCGAACCTAACCTCATTTTTTTAATGGAACACCCTGTACATTTTGATCCAAAAAAACGATATAATATTAATATTAATTTTTTTTCAAAAATATAACACTACAAATTAAAAAAATTCAATATTAATTCTAAAGCTTCAAACAAGGTTTTAAGATTAATGATAATTAAAAAAATTCAAAAATCTTTTTGAGTTTCTTTAGATTATTTTAATCATTTGAACCTTTTTTGAATTGCAATTAAATTTATTTTATCTTTTAGAATCCTTTGAATACTTTTGAATCACTTGAGTCTTTTTTTTAATATCATCCATGGTGTGTTATATTTGTAATAAATAAATATAATATCTTATCTTTTTAGATTGAAATATATTTAACAATCATTGTAAAGAAACTGTTGTACATAACATTTTTCTGTATCTTTTTTAATTAAGACAATACAAGGTTGTTCTGACATTGACAAATTTTTGATTTTCCTCCGGATCTCTTAAACGGCCGAATGTTTTGAAATTTTTATTTTACAATTGTAAGTTTGACCCAAAAATATATATAGCACTAACAATTATGGAGATATAGAAAATGGGACACCCTTGCAATATGCACTGAAACCGGAAAAAAGTGTCTGATTGTTAATTCCAAAAAATGACTTCGCTGGTGATCGTGGTCCAAAATGCTATATCATCCACGTACGGCTTAGTAATATCCATGTAGATTACAACGTAAAAGATCATCCAAAAGCAACCACGATAAGAAAACTAAAAAGCTTGAAGATTGAGTGTTAAAACCCTAAAAAAAACATACATAAGGAGAAAAAATGCTGTGTAATAATGTAACATAGCTCGTATTATTTAATTGAAAATTCAGTTTTGTATAAACGTTTCAATGGAGCCATCATAGACATGAAGAAGAGAAAGAGAAACCACTCCAAACATAAATATGGTAATAAAAAATATAGAATATGGCCTACCAACTCAGAAACTCGACTATTGCCTTACGTTACAAGATCTAACGACGTTCTACGAAATAAGTAGGTTTGACCCTGCCATAACTGGAATGTAGCCAGCACTATACTCCATAGCTGTCCATTATTATCCCGGGGTGAACAAGATCGTGTGTTGGCGGGCCCGGAAATCGAACTCGGCACCTTCGTGTTACAATCCTCTGTTCTTACCACTAGTTTACCGCTTCCTACATTATTATTGTGCCTTAAATTTACATGTCGTTATATAACAATTAACCAGTCAATAGCAAACGCCAACATCATATTCGAGCGTTGCTTACTTCAATTGATGGTTAATCGTTGAGAACTTGATTAATATGCAATCAACAATTCACGAGATCCAATTGGTCTAAAATAAAAAAAACTGAACGTTGATCTGCCCTAGTGAAAGTAATTTGGTTGACGTAGCTACTTATTCTACCTTTTAACATTTTGCTATTTACAGTCGCGTATCTCTTAATAAAATATTATCCATGAAAGCAACGGCATTAAGCGATTACGAAAATGGTCGAATAGTTAACTAAAACACTCAAGAAAAACAGTAAAGCAAGCAGTTTTCACATCCAAGTTACTTTTCCGAACAATTTGATCAAGCGGAGAACTTTGAGTTTCCAAAGTCAGTCGTCCGTAGTTGGAATTCCCATTTCCTTTTCGTTTAGTACTTTCCAATACCAACATCGCATTTCATTATCCGGATAATGAAAGATTACGGATATATACACGAAAAGGTAAATGATCAATTTATTATAAAATAATCACAATTCATTTCCTCTGATCTGATGATAGGAAAACTTGCATTAATGTTAAGTCATTAATAAGAGGATAAGATCACGAAAAATAACCGATAATACGATTTTCCTGTTTTGGAAATAGGCAATATAAAAGCTCTCTTAGGATCAACTTCTTGATCAGAAGCTATTGATACCTAAGTGATATTTGTTTTGTGTCGTAAAATAAGTAAAGTTTTCCCATTACGTACCATGTAAGGTATTAGGGTAAATTGCGTCTTTAAATCCAGCAAGTTGAGTGTTTTATGATATTATGCTGCTGCAGTGCAACAAATTTTTTTTCTCCAGTCGCACAAATATGGAACATTTGTTATCACGCAAATTAGTTTTAGAAGTAGGCTTGTCCAAAGTAGTAACACAATTATTGTTACTATACAGCACTCCTGTAGGTACTAAATTAATTATATTTTATGAATACTCAAACTAAAAAACTTGACTTCAAAAAGTAATACACTCAAAAATCACCCCCGAAAACTGAAAACAATACTGAAACATAGGTATAGTGGGGTAGTACCTTCAAGTGGTGAATCAGTTAAGGCAGAAAAAATAATCTGCTGTAAAACTCTTGTGCATGTCGACAAGAGAAGGAGCAATAGAAATGGACCATCCGTAAAGTTTGCGTAAAAAATTAAATCGTTGGTAACGGAAATCAATCGCGAATTACGGTCTGCGGGAATCGTAAAATCAACGTGAATTTGACTTGTGGATCCTTTTCTAGGAATGTGGACGGTATATAAACAATATGACATAATCTAGCCTTAGATTTCGTAATTTTCTCGCATTTAATTATTAAAATTATCTTCGTTATCAAATCGTTTTCTATTCGATTGCGTAAACTGTGGAATCTAGAAAATTTCCGAGAAAAACAAAGCTGCCTTCGGTTAGGAGTTTCCCCCATTGATTTCTCCTGGCTCGACGATCTTTTTTGGAAATAGGCTAGCAGAGCAGCCTGTAGGTCGAATGCTAATGAATGTCGATGTCTGTAATACCGTAAAATAAAGTAATCGCATCTTTTGTATTTGTATGTTCAACTCATTACCGTGGCTTTAAGGGTAAAAAGAATCCCAAATTTTTTTACCTTGTAAATATCTCCATAACCATACAACGAGGTGTGTTGTGTTACTATAGATGTAAGTAGTGACAACTGACGCGTTAATATAGCTTTGTATTAGAATCGTGCGTTTATATATTTGAAGTTAAAAAATACTATAACCACTTTTGTAGTTTTGAATATAACAAGTCGAAGGAAGGTTGTAAACATGTGTACGTATACACATAAAAAAAATGATAATATGGCCTTGACCATGGCTATACAGGGTCATTCTTGACGAGCGTCAGTTAGAAAGATATGGAAAACCTTTGAAAATTAAGCTAAACTGATAAGCCCTTTAAGGGTTTTGGCACATGATGAATTGAACTAAAATATTTTCAAAATGGCGCCACTTCCGGAAATACCGGAAGTAGCCATCAACTTTGTTATTTTAAATAGGGACCCCCTATTTTTTCTACATTTTCGGATTATACGTCGAATTTGGAGTACAACGATACCCCATAGTTGACCCTTTGCTCCAAGGTCTTCGCCGATATTCAAGTTTTTGTGTCAAAAATTTGAATTTGCAGGGGTAATTTTAAAAATTTATTATTCGAAAACGGTGAGAGATATTGCAAAACAGTTTTCAATGCTTTATTAAGGAAAGATCGAATTTTCTTATGGTATGCGTAACCGTCTAAAAAAGTGAGACTACGTCACTTTTTCAAAGCTCTCAACTTTTAAACTTTTAAACATCCGTAACTCCATTTTTTCAAATGGCACCCCCCATTTTGTTCTTCACCCTTGTTTTCCTTTTTCCCAGACCTTTAATTTGATGCAAAATTTCAAAAGCTGCTTCAAACGGTTTCCGAGATATTCCATGTTTTAGTTAATTCTTGTGGAAAATTGATAAAAAAATTAAATCGCTTGATGTTATTCTTTTGTTTTTATTATGATAATGTTTAAACGTCAAATTTTCGCTGCTTGAACTTATACTTCTCGTCAATAATGGCTCGTTTGGGTTACACTAATGAAGATTTTTGAATTTAATATTAATACACGGTGAATGTAATCGAATAGCTGCCAGGACTTGTCGTCCTTTTCCGAAAGATACCCTGACAAGGCGCAACCCACAGAGGCTACAATTCGCAAATTACTACAAAATTTCAGGAATAACGGTAGGTATCTTTCAAACAAAAATACAAAAAAGGAAGCCTGTGGTAGACTCTGAAGAACAAGAAATAACTGTACTGGCGTATTTTGCTGCAAATCCAACTGCATCGCTCAATGATATCCAACGAGAAATTGAGAAGTATAAGTTCAAGCAGCGAAAATTTGACGTTTAAACATGATCATAATAAAAACAAAAGAATAACATCAAGGGATTTAATTTTTTTATCAACTTTCCACAAGAAGTAACTAAAACACGGAATATCTCGGAAACCGTTTGGAGCAGCTTTTGACATTTTGCATCAAATTAAAGGTCTGGGAAAAAGGAAAACAAGGGTGAAAAACAAAATGGGGGGGTGCCATTTGAAAAAATGGAGTTACGGATATTTAAAAGTTTAAAAGTTGAGAGCTTTGAAAAAATGACGTAGTCTCACTTTTTTACACTCTTACGCATACCATAAGAAAATTCGATCTTTCCTTAATAAAGCATTGAAAACTATTTTGCAATATCTCTCACCGTTTTCGAATAATAAATTTTTAAAGTTATCCCTTCAAATTCAATTTTTGACACAAAAACTTGAATATCGGCGAAGCCCTTGGAGCAAAGGGTCAACTATGGGGTATCGTTGTACTCCAAATTCGACGTAGAATCCGAAAATGTAGAAAAAATAGGGGGTCCCTATTTCAAATAACAAAGTTGATGGCTACTTCCGGTATTTCCGGAAGTGGCGCCATTTTGAAAATATTTTAGTTCAATTCATCATGTGCCAAAACCCTTAAAGGGCTTATCAGTTTATTTTCATTTTCAAAGGTTTTCCGTATCTTTCTAACTGACGCTCGTCAAGAATGACCCTGTATACAGTGATATTTATTAAGAAGTAGACATAGGGATTTATGTATATTGTTTTTCTCTGTGTCTACTTTTAAATGATAAAATCTCTTCTGAGAGGCGCCTAATTTTATGCATCCAAAATAACTTCTGAAAACAAATAAAGATCTGGATGTCATATTAATAAATTTGAATATTGTTGCTTTGGCTTCACAGAAAATAAATCTCATCCACTTATAACAACTGAGCTGTAACGTAACTACGAACATGTTACGATAGTGGCTTTGTATTAAGTAGTTATTTTGGTTGCATAAAATTAGGAGCCTTTCAGAAAAGATTTTGTCATTTAACAGTAGATGCAGGGAAAAACAATCACGTAAAAATTTCTTACGTTCGTTATTCCCATCATCTTATGTACAAAAAAAGGATAAACTTGTTTCATGCTTTAATGCTAATTACGCCAAAACGAAACAAGATAATTCCTATTTTTTTCTACAATATAACTTCAGCAAGAATTATACAAGGCTAGAACGTCGAAAAGAGTTCTCTTGAATAACATTAATTTATTAATTTACGTACATCAATTTGTTATAGTCGCCGCGCGTAGTACACACTTACATATAATGCAATGTTAATAAGACCTCTTTATGTTACATTGATTACCGACGTCTACCGGCACTTTCATCCTGCAAGAGAAGAGGAGACGACACATTAACCACATTACTTAAAATTGTAGATAATTGTAATTGACATATATAACAAGGTAAATGACGCCTGTTAAAAACGTTTTAATTTCATGTCCATTAGTTGAACATATTTGGAATTGAATTAATAAATTATTCATGTCACTAGTATCATCGTGCCATTAATCATTTTAAGCTTCCGACAGTTCGAAAATTCCTCACTAACACTTGATTATTTGTTTCAGTTTGCAAATATGTCTGCCATAAGGTCTGCGAGAGTAAGGTAAGTGTTCGTGCGATTTATAGGCTCGCAAATACTATTATTCTTCCCCATTATACCTAAGTGTGTATGTATTCATGTATGTAAATTAATAGTTTAAGTGCTAGTTAGATATTCAACGCGCCTCTAGAGTTATGTAAATAAAACAAGGAAGTACCTATTTAGAAGCACAAATCATATTTAGTTATTTTGCATGTCACTATTGGACCTACCTGAAAGTCATTATAAATACAAACACCGTTATTGTTACGCTGGGAATCGATTCTATTTGCTTGGGAAGTAAGTAATACTGTTTCTAAAAGAGAATAGTCGTTACGCCCCTCAGTTTCATATTCCGAATCAAAATCGACCAACTTCCCTAACGTGTTAGCTAAACAGATACATTACAATTTGCAGCGTTGATCCTAACATCAATATAAACAGCAAGGTTTCTTATTTTTACGAATTTCTACGTATCTGATCAGTTTCTCTCGAAATACTCCTGTGGCGGAAAGGACCGCATCAAATAAGGGCCATATTTGTGCAATTGTAAAGCATTCCGCAATCACGTTTCGTTTTCGGACCACGAGTAATAAGTTTGCACCCTCTCGTGGTCGTCAAGTAATAGCGAGAGAGAAATAGCGAAGTTCGATAAAAATCCCAAAAACCAGAAACAAAAACATCAGACAAATGATCTCAATAACACTACAAATAGGTAAAAAATAGATCTGCTATGTCAATATTTAAATTTAAATTAATTTTAGAGCAAAATAAAAAAGGGAGTCAAGACTTAGTCGGAGAAAATGTTTATCAAAATAGGCTTCCGCAGAAACAACGGAGCTATAAATAATCGATAAGTTAATCTCAAGCAAACGTAACAATTACATTTCGGTGGTATCGAAAACCAAAATGCAATCAAACGTAGTAGGGGAAATCAACGAAAATAACAAAATTTACTTTTTGAACTACAGGTCGCAACAGCCTTGTTGAGCTCAAGAAGGGCCTGTACTGTAAATCTGTAAACAGACAAAAACACAACAAACAAGCAAGCGGGGTAACGATCGCGCTGCACAAATTATATTGCGAATTGCAATGGTAACGTCTGACACGAAGGCTAATCGTATACGAAGAACTGTAATTAATACTTAAACGGAATCAATAACTCGATTGGCTTTATACTAGCAAAAGCAAAATTTGGTTCGATTACAGATTGCCCTTACATCTCTGTATGTGAAAGCATATAAGTGACGTTAAACTTTAAGAACAATACTTTAAGATGTACAAATAATTAAATCTCTATTCAATAGCAACGTAAATAGACTAGTATGAACAAATTCTTCGAAGCAAAACAAATATCGTGAAAAATCGTTGGTTTTGGTCTCGGATCAAGTATCGTTAACTTCAAAATTAATTCACAGAACAACGGTATCTACTATCTCAACTAATACATCTAATCGGAAGGATACAATGCAAACAAACTAATAGAAATGAATGTCAGAGCAACAAAAATAATCGTCGACAACATCGTTAAAAGTCGAATCTTCGGTAACGATAAAACAAAGTACGTATGTAGTAATCGAGTATATTGGAACAATTGTACGACAGTGATAATCTCCAAACGTTTCGGAAAAGATACTTGCGATTAAGGTTCCGGAGCAAATAGGCACATCTCCCACATCTCGAAGTAGGTTCATAGGGGCAATGTAGTTAGAACGTCATAAGTCGGTAAAGTAGAAAGTCCATATATCGCATCACGCCAATCTTCAATCTTCCATAAAAATAGCGGATTCAACTAAAAATGTTAATTCAGCCACATACGGCGTGGGTACTGCATAATAACCAGGTAGGTCCAACGTAAAAGAAACAACGATGAGAAATAATAAGAAAATTGTAAACAACGGGGTGAGATAATAAAGCCCCCCTGGTCAGATGCAAAGTTCAGATCCGTAAATCCGTGTCGATGGAGTCACCACAAGCGTCAGAAAGGAAGAAAAGAATACTCCAAAGATAATTATAGCGCACCAAAACGATAATGCCCTTTTCAGGTATGACCCAAGCCAGTAAGAGTAATAGCGTAACCAAGAGAAAACATTTACATTTACTCAATTCAAGAGCTCAAATGGATAATACCAAACGACCAGAAAATATCGTCACAAGCTTTCAATTTCAAAAACTTAAACTCAACACCTCCAGTCAAAAATTCAAACTCAAGTACTCAAAGAAAAAAGTGAAAAATTCCAAAAACCTATAATTAAGAAGCTCAAACCTAAAACCTAACAATTTCAAGAACTTTCAAACTTTAAAAAACTAAAACTCAAGAACGCCATCAAATTAGCACGCACATTTGAACCGCAAGTTACGATAATATAATATACAAGTTAAAAAAGTAATCGTAAACCATTTACAAAAAGCGCATTTCCACTTGCATTCATTTCCCATTTGTAAGATGCAACTTCTGTTAAAATTGTAACAAGTTAAAAAGTAATCGTAAACGATTTACATAAAGCGCATTTCCACTTGCATTCATTTCCCATTTATAAGATGCAACTTCTGTTAAAATCGTAAAAATCCGGCCACAAATATGAAAGATAACGTTGCACATGGGCAATCCATTTTTGACGTGTTACTTCAATTTCAGTTTATGAGAAGAATTTCATTTCAATGCTTTTCTAAATAAGAAAGTTGGAACTGCGCATGCGCAAACCTAAATTTTAAAACTAATGCTAGATTTTCCTTTGTTCCAAGCGTCTAAGTATCAAATTTCACTTAAATGGTGCCATAGATAAAAAAGTTGGTACTGCGCATGCGCAAAAGAAAATTTTGAGACTGGCGCTCGATGATCCTTTATTCCAAGTGCCTATGTATCACATTTCATTTAAATTCTTCCATAAATAAAAAAGTTGGCACTGCGCATGCGCAAAGCCAAATTTTGAAACTGGCGTTTGATTTTCCTTTATCCCAAGTGCCTATGTATCAAATTTCGTTTAAATTCTTCCATAAATAAAAAAGTTGGCACTGCGCATGCGCAAAACCAAATTTTGAAATTGGCGTTTGATTTTCCTTTATCCCAAGTGCCTATGTATCAAATTTCGTGTAAATTCTTCCGCAAATAAAAAAGTTGGCACTGCGCATGCGCAAAACCAAATTTTGAAATTTGGAGTTTGATTTTCCTATATTACAAGTGCCTATGTATCAAATTTCATTCAAATACTTTTATAAGTAAAAAAGTTTGCAATTCGGTTTATAAATGGTCGAGATGCGAAAAGGGCACTGTGAATTTTGAATCGATTCGATTCAACTTTTGGCATTGCGTATTATATGGCTAAAGCTATGCCCATATTGAATTTCATGCAATTCAGTTCATAACTAACGGAGATGTAAAAGCGATCGAACATTTCTAAACAAAGTTATCGTTCACACGGACAGATAGATGGACAGACAGACAAAGGAACAGACGGACAGACCAGCATGCAGACGACAGATAGCAATGCAAAATTATAAACGATCTCTAGGATCGTTAATAAACGGCAAAAGTGTAAAATTATGGAACATGTAAAAAACGGTTTTTTGTTTTTTTTACAATAACTTTTTTTGTAAGCGGTACAGAAAAAATTCCTTCCTTGGTACAAGACTCGACACCATAACGAACCAAATAGCGAAAAAAATAGAACAATAGCTCTTAAGATAAAGAACTAGTAGCGTCGCAAAGTTAGCGGACGGACGGACGGACGGACGGACAGCCGGACGGACGGACGGACGGACAAAGTGGCCACAATAGCGCATTTTTTTTTTATTTTTGTGGAAATGCGTTAAAAATTCGGCGACAAATATGAAAGAGCGTTGCAAATATGCAATCCATTTTTGACGTGCTACTTCAAGTTTATAAGAATTTCATTTCAATGCTTTCTAGTGCGTATGTATCACATTTCATTTAAACGCTTCCACAAATAAAAAAGTTGGCACTGCGCATGCGCAAAACCAAATTTTGAAACGTGCGTTTGATTTTCCTTTATTCCAAGTGCCTATGTATCAAATTTCATTTAAATTCTTCCATAAATAAAAAAGTTGGCACTGCGCATGCGCAAAACCAAATTTTGAAACGTGCGTTTGATTTTCCTTTTTCCAAGTGCCTATGTATCAAATTTCGTTTAAATTCTTCCGTAAAGAAAAAAGTTGGCACTGCGCCTGTGCAAAGCCAAGTATTGAAACGTGCGTTTAATTTTCCTTTATTACAAGTACCTATGTAAATGTATACATTTCATTTAAACGCTTCCACAAATAAAAAAGTTGGCACTGCGCATGCGCAAAACCAAATTTTGAAACTGGCGTTAGATTTTCATTTATTCCAAGTGCCTATGTATCAAATTTCGTTTAAATTCTTCCATAAATAAAAAAAGTTGGCACTGCGCATGCGCAAAACCAAATTTTGAAACGTGCGTTTGATTTTCCTTTATTTTAAGTGCCTATGTATCAAATTTCGTTTAAATTCTTCCATAAATAAAAAAGTTGGCACTGCGCATGTGCAAAACAAAATATTGAAACGTGCGTTTGATTTTCATTTATTCCAAGTGCCTATCTATCAAATGTCATTCAAATACTTTTATAAATAAAAAAAATTTGCAATTCGGTTTATAAATGGTCGAGATGCGAAAAGGGCACTGTGAATTTTGAATCGGTTCGATTCAGCTTTTGGCATTGCTTATTATATGGCTAAAGCTATGCCCATATTGAATTTCATGCAATTCAGTTCATAACTACATTTCTAAACAAAGTTATCATTCACACGGACAGATAGAGGGACCGACAGACAAAGGAACAGACGGACAGACCAACAGACGGACAACAGACAGCAATACAAAATTATAAACGATCTCTAGTATCGTTAATAAACGGCAAAAGTGTAAAATTATGGAACAAGTAAAAAACGGTTTGTTGGTTTTTTTACAATAACTTTTTTCAAGCCGGCAATGTAGAAACTCACCTATATCGTGCTTGAATTCACAAGATGGCGTTGGAACTTCCCAATGAATTTTCCTTGTGCAATATTGAGAAAATCCAAAATTCTGCTCCACTCAGTAATATCATTGTAGAAAGCGATGCGTCGAACGCAAAATAACAAATGAAATACTTCACCAAATTTATACAGCCGTACAACATGGCTTGATCGTTCTTCTTACAAGTAACGGTTGAATGTCGTTTTGTACAGAGAAGTTCGTGCGCCCAAAAGAAGGAAAAAGAAATCTCTGCACGAACTCGTGCGGTAAAACAAAGAACTGTTCTAATGAGAAATCTACAACACTTGGATGGACTCTTAACGACAAAACAAAGCAGTAAGTAAAAGAATTCTACTGCAAGAATAACTTACATCTTATTAAACTAGTGGATTACAACGGAAACACCTAGATGGCGTAAGAATATTGAATATACACCAAACTAAGAATCAAAATGTCGTCCGTGAGATCGCAGTTCTCATTTAGTCAAACAAGCGGTCCAAATCTGAAAAAAACACGCTCCGTTTTTATTATTTTCATGTTTACGTAGATATTTGTTTATTTACCTCTTTTTGTCCGATTCTGAAATGTCTGTAATTGTCGCACAAGGTACAATTCGTACGACACCTATTTCAAAACTGAAAGAAAGCGTGTGTGGGGTGGCTGTAAATTTGCGCTTCAGGTAAACTACGCAGGCCAATCGAAGCCGCCTGGGCTTTACTCAACATAAAAGGAGTGTTCATCAAAGAAAATGTTCCCTCGGATTGATTATTATAATCACTAATGCCAGTGCTTGTATCGATTCTTCTTGGCTTTGCTAGATCGCGAATTTATTATACAAGTTTTACCGCAATTGTTGCAACAAAAATAAAATGCCATAACATTTATTCGGGTGGTTGATCACTTTTTCAGATTCTTTTAAAATATGGGCAATGTTTTGTATACCTACTTCTGTCTACAATCACGTTCTCAAGAGCCTAGCAGGCTCTTGTTCTTTGCAGACCTCAGCGACCAAAGCGGGGAAATTTATCCAGTATTACTGTATTACAGTATTAATTCTTCTTTTTCTGCAAAATCCTCTTCCAAAGGGATGCTCGTATCTCCGGTTGAACCAGTATCTAATAATAATGGGAATGTAGGTACCTACTAAAGTTGTTAGAGTTGAAATATATTTTTTAGTTGAGGTAATTTACGCCTGAGTTCTCGGATGTAATACCTACGTACAACAATAAACAATAATTAATGTTCAATATAAACTTACCTCTTAACCAAATTTAAACAACGTCAGATGTTTATTTAAAAAAGTTTACTGTGTAAAGTTTTCCTCTTACATCCCTATTATACGCCCTTCCACCTTTAGTCATGTTAAAATTGTAATCAGAAGTTGCGGCGATTTAATATAAGTTCCGGTACATTTTAGGAAAGTTTTTAATGGAAGGGGGTGGTTACGATGTTATGCGCCCAACACAAATTGATTTACCGGTTCTTTTTCTATTCAATGTTCAAACAAGATTTTACACACATTCACTTTTGTATAGGCAACCCATTCGACGTGTGTAAGTAATGCGATTTGCCTAACACATGCGTATCATCCGTACTATAATTTCATTTACCTTGCACTATCTGCTTGGAATTTGGTGGTTAACGTTAGTGGTGGTTACCAAATTCAATTCTTTTTCTCCCGCGGCCCGCGCTTTTCCTGTCACGTTTATTATCTAGAGATCAATACATCGATTATTCAAATACCTTCCGCATATTTTTATTGTTTTTATATTGTACGGCGACTTTCAAGTGCTTCAAAATTAGTCAGAAAACCGCAACTGTAATTTAAAAATGTTTCGGTTTGTTACTAACTACCAGGTTGGCCCATCACGGCGAATGCAATTAACTTTTCTCGTACTACCGCTTGGGCGAGGCAAGCCACTTTTAGTGTAACTTCTCCGCAATACGGTTACAAAAACTGGAAGAGTATCACTTCCTAATACGTACTTTAGGTAAACACAGGGTATTGACTTTTTGTTGGGTCTACGGTAAAACTAACTCACAATGTCTTTTTAACAGTACTGAAGACTTTCAGTTAAATGTTTACCGTACACCACTTTTCACGTCGAACTGATAATTATCTTGAGCGATCAGCATGCATGTCGGAAGGGATATTGATATCGATAAATGACATGCACAACTGAAATTCCATTCAGAGTGTAATATAAACTTCCTCTTAGGTTCCAGTTCATGCTTGTTATGATCACGATTAGTATAGGATTTCATAATTTATATTTAGAATTGCTACAATTCTGGGTTATAAGATATCAACCTTTGTCTGCTGGACACAGAACATGCCTTGTGCTTTTCTCCATTTTGATATTCTTTGCTGGATAGTAAATCAAACCCTTTTTTGCGGTGAATCAAAGACTCACGAGTTACTACTAACCATAGAAATGTACAAATAGAGAAAATAGTATGGTTCTATAGCATTGCAAGTTTAAAAATGGTATTGTCAAATGCCCTTTCGATGAGGCAGCCTATGTTCCAAATTTTGAGATTTTTTAAAATAATCGAAGTAATGCGATGATAGTTTATAATGTCACACTTGAAAAGATACTAAGTAAGACTTAATTTGTACAAAATAAACACGCGGTTTAGCAGTAAGCGTAAATTTGAGGCGAAAACGGAATCTTTACAAAATGAAAGCTCTTTAAATTTTCTACAAAAAAGTATGAGAAGATTTTTTTTACCATTAACCATTTGGGAGATATATGAATGTATATACAGGGTGATTCCTATAGTACCTGCCACCGTTTGGGAGCGTATAGGGGGTGCCTAGGGGAAGTCTTTTCATATAGGACACTTGGGGTCGGAAATCCAAAATAAGGGCGGCAGAACCAAATTTATCTTCTGGAATTTCACGCCTGTATGTAGGCAACCCAACCGACCGACGTTTCGCGCGGAGCGATGCAGAGCGAGTTAGCGCGAGGAAGCGACATGGAAGGGAAGGAGGGAAAACGACAGTCAAAAGCAATAACGTTTACAAGTGTTCAACGTGGCCACCGTTGTTCTCAATGCACTTCCTACATCTAGCCAACCACTCCCCTCGAACTCGCGTGAAGACTCCTATGTCCTGGCGAACAGCCTCTCCGACCATGACGACGCGCGCAATTAAGTCCTCTTCGGATTCGACGGGAGTCTCGTAGACGTGCGCTTCCATCACACCCCACAAGTAAAAATCTAATGGGGTGATGTCGGGCGAGCGAGCAGGCCATTCCACCGCACCTCCACGGCCGATCCATCTGTCCGGATAGGTTTGGTCCAAGTGTCAGCCACACATCGCCGCCTGAGATCGCTCCGTGTGCACCGCCGGCCGGTTGGGTTGCCTACCTACAGGCGCGAAATTCCAGAAGGTAAATTTGGCTCTGGCACCCCTATTTTAGAAATCCGACCCCAAGTGTCCTATATCAAAATACTCCCCTACGCACCACCTACACGCTCCCAAACGGTGCGGTACTTAGGAATCACCTCTGTAGTAAGCAGAACGCCCGAAGTCCTAGTTTCCCAACCATGACGACCATGACGTTAATAAACGCCTATCGCCATGCCTGGTTTCAGCACTCAGCCAGGAAAATTAAACCAAACGTAGCTTCTTCCTAGTACCCTCCCCCCTAAAAATACAGACATGCGGCATGCTAAGAGGCTCCACCACCAGCTCCAGTTGTGAATGGGGCACCCTCTCGATCCAAAGGAATGGGGGTGAAAGCTGGTGTTGTCAGCGCTGAAGCGCACCGTGAACCCTGCCACACCTGTATGAGTATATTGAACATGACCAAGGTGTGGCTGTCAGAAGGCAGGTGCTCCGTCGCCTGCTTACACATCTCTACAAATATCTCGCATAGGAAAAACTGTTTAGACGTGTTTTGTCGGAATTCAGTGGACTTTCAATTAATTTTATCTTTCATGGTATTCTAATTAAAGGTCTCAACGAAAGGAACCGTTTTCTACCAACTACTGTCGGGCGGGGTTGGAGGGGGGGGGGGGACTGGTTTTATCCTGCATGGTACTCTAATGAAAGGTGTCAACGAAAGGAACTCATTTCTATCAATCATAGTCCACCTCCTCGACCCCTTATCGTGATAGTATATATTTCCTATCTCCAGAGCGCATTGTCGGAAGAGGATACTCACAAAGGGCGACAGTTTGCTATGTAACTTTTGTTTTGTGCGCAAATGTTTCATTTTCCGAGGTAATTACGCAAAATGATGTACATAAAATTCTTAATTGCATCTCAACAAATGCGCAATGCCTCTTAAAACCAACCAAACTTCATTTGCATATCTCGACCGGTTTCAGAACAATAGTCAGTTTTTCAGAAAAACTTTTAACACCCCGTATCTCGGAAAACGAAGCATTTGCGGACAAAATTTCGTGTTTGAAGTTTTAACTCAATCATCAGTAAGATCAGGACAGGACAATCACATTCTCTTTGTGGGGTACGTCCCGTTCACTTGCATTTAGTGTTTAAAGCTTTGATTCCACCATCTGAAACATCTTGTCGGGGGCAACCACATTCCATTTGTCGGTACCCGCTTCCGACGTCCGGTTCACCGCGGCACCAATTTGAAAGCAATCGAACCAAAACTGTAGAAGAAGATAGGAGAAAATTGAAAAATCACCAGGTGAGTTTAACACGTTTACGGATGGCGCCCAGATGTCGCCGAACCCCACATCATGTAGCCCCGTCTCGAAAGTTGTTAATTATACGGCCCCGCGGGAGGTACATGTACACTCCCCGTCTTTCTACAAGCGCTCTTCTACGGGCCCGTATTTGCTTCCAGCCAGCCGCTTGCCCAAATATTATTACGAGTATTATTATAAAAGTGAGAATAAAAGCTACCTTTCTACAAATAAATTTGCAAAAATGAGCTAAAAAGTATCACTAAAGAAAGGAACGAGGAACGAGAAACAACCTGTAAACACGAGCACGAGAAAGCGCAGAATGGTGCGTCCCGCAGGAACCAGTGGCGGCGGTGGGAGCGAGTTTTGTCTAAAATTTATTTTACCATTCTTTCAATTCTCGTGATTCGAGTTCGAACGAGGCGAAGTACATGGTGTTCTATGTAATGTCTTCGGATTGGATGTCGAAATATAATTCATTGCTGAACGCGCGGATTAGCCTTCCCAGAAGATGATGAAATTATTGCGTCATCGAGAAATGGCAATTTTCTGGGTATTTTGGAATCGGTACACTACTAACCGGCGCTGATCGTACCGGCGCTGGGTTAAACTGGCGATTGACCAGCCGGCGCTATGCCTTGCCCCCCAAAACCCCACCTAAAATAATTTGAGAATTTCATCGACATGTTCATATTATGGCAATCCCTGTTACCATTCCAAATGTGTAAGTTACATAATTTGCAGATCGTATTGATTGAACCCATATGCCGGATTGACAAGCGCCGGCATGACCGAGCGCCAGGGCCGTAGCCAGAGGGGGCAGGCAAAATTTTCGCCCTGGCAGGAGAATAGCGATGAAATTCTAAACAAGGATAAATTGTGCAATACTCTTGTGCAGATACAGCGCATTTTCTTTAAAACATTTATTTTGGCTTTGTAAGTATCCTTATCCCACAATCCACTCTTGAGGTATAAGGAATTATAACCGATCACTATAAGCGGTTAAAATATCTTAACCTTATGATATCCAATCCAAGCCATACACTTTACCCAAACTCGTCCTGAAATCTTCATTTTCATGCCTACTTTCTGTCAGGAAATTTGAGTTTCCATGACAGAGGCACAGCAGACGACGTTTCCTGCCGCTTGTCACTTTACTGGCCGCACCTGTCACTTTACCGGTCGCACCGTCACATTTTTAAATGTCTATAATTACTCCTATCATCACTGATATATTGACATTAATCAAAAGTTTTATACAGGAAATAAACAACTCAATTCCTTAAAACCTTCCCCATGGATATTTAATTTAATTAAATAATATAATAATAAAATAATTAAATATCCATGGGGAAGGTTTTGAGGAATTGAGTTGTTTATTTCTTGTATGGTTCATCACCCCATTTAGAGTATGGATCAACCACGAGTTTTTTCTGACCAAAAGTTCTATATAAAAATTGAAATTTTATATTAAAATACAATTTCGGGTAACATTTTAATACAAAACTCGTTAGTAAAATGACATTACCTGACTCGGAAATTAAAGTACTCGGGGCCACGCACTTCAACATTTCCTCGCCAGTAATGTATCATTTTCCGGACTTTTATGTAAATGTCTATTTAATACTGCTGCATTGTCTGTTGTTGGCCGATAATTTGTTAAAAGCAATGAAGTAATCAATTAATGACCTTGAACTTGAACTTTTGAAAAAAATGCCCCCCCCCCTTCCCCTAGTTAGCGCCCCGTAAACACCGCTTTTTTAATTCGCCCTGGCTATAACAATCAAAGCCCTGATAGCAACAAACCTCTGGCGCCGGCTTGACATGCGCCGGTGTGACCGAGTGTCGGCTTGACAGGCGCGGGGCGGGCATGACCGAGCGCCGGTTTGGCATGTCGCCGACTTGGTGCGGCGCCGGTTAGTGCATTGCCGGTTTGTAATCGCCGCCGGTTTGGAGTGTTGCGTTTTGGAATTGCTAGTCGAGTTCATTTAAAACAGCATGCAATTAATCTGGAAGAAACTGATAACGATAAGTTTCATGATTGATCAAGGGCTCAATGAAATCGTATCAAAGATTAAAACATCAAAGTAGGTATTATTTGGTTTCAGTGGACTCTACACCCGGGGAATCTCATATCGAGCAAATGACGATATATTGAAAGATCGATGCGGTTAGTGTTACTGCGAGACGAGACGAGACTTTCGAAGGTCTGGTCTCGTCTCGTGACCTCGAGACGAAACCAACTCAAAATCTCGTCTCGCCCTGGTTCAGTCTCGTCTAGTCTCGTTTGGTCTCGCGTAGTCTCGCCATACTATCCCAAACTGGTGTAGAGCATATAAAAGGCACCTCGAAGACATTACAAATAATAATGACCTTCCTTATCTATGTGTTAATCACGAACCAGAATTATGCGTATTTTAAGGATTTTCTTTACCATTCCGCGGCTAAAAATATTAGCTTTCATAAAATGTATCTGGCAATGTAACTAGGTAGGAAAGTCTCACTGAATTCCTTGTTGCTTGAATACTTAAAGATACTCTGTCCAAGTTATTTTGTAAAATCTTACTTCTATGGTCTACTACGCGGTAAGTGTAAGTACCTATACCTACAGTAACTGCAGCGCTTTTATTTACAGAATTTCGCAAGAACACAAAGAAAAGTGTAAACTCATACCTACTAAAGTACCTATAGCATTTTAGCCCCAATGTGGCGACCAGAAGGAACTACCAATAAAAAACGAGATACCCGGTTGTATCCACTGTTCTAAATTCAGTCACTATACCTATACCTAGTAACTATTGGATTTAATGCCATAAACTTGTCAAAATACAATGAGAACATTAAGGGCTTTTAATATAAAGGAATCCGCGAGATTTTATTAAGTATTATAACCAAATCTTGTTTTTCCCGCATAGACAATTATCATTATTTGAGTAAGCTGGTATACTTCTATTGATGAGGGTACAGGTTTTAAAATCAATTGTCCGCCAATAAAATAAAATAAAGCTATCGAAGGCTTCCTGGATTTAAGAAAAATTACAGTTGTATAAGACCTATGGTAATTATGTCCTAAATCAGTAAGATCAGGAACGGTTTATGTAAACAATTGAAATTCATGCTACTTCAATGGATTTTACTTGATTAAAATTTAAAAAAAACAGCACAAATAAATTTTAAAAAAAAACTTCGAGACCAAACGAGAGTCTCGTCGTTAGTGGTGAGTCTCGAGACGAGACCAAGTCTCCATCGATCACCATCGATGTCAAAGGAACGCTTTCTTACCGCACTGCTACCATACTCGTGAAGCCACAGCAAAAACTTTACTACAATTTTTTCTGATAAGGAGCAGAAGGATATCGTGAGCAATGAAGCAACTCGTCTTTTAAATAAAATGAGTGGTCTTTAAAGGCCCCATACACGGTACGATCGATCTGTCCGATCCCTCATTTCAGACCGATCGAAACGACGAATCGATAGTGTATGTCAAGATCGTTAACGATTTACTTCATCGAATGGGATATCGGACATCGCAACAAAAACACATGCAATCGTGAATATCGTAACGATGATCGACAGTGTATGGCACATTGCGATCAACGATTCGACGATTCGACATTTAATACGTCATACGTGCCCTGTCGAATCGTTGATCGCAACGAGCCATACAAGATTGAAACTTTGCCAACCTGCATTCAGATGTGCGACGCCCTTTAGACCATGCATATATTTGCATTTTTTCTTATTTTGATGAGTACTGTTTGTCACCTCATGAAATCTGCATGACATTAATTAACACCCTGTATTCTTAAAAATACTTCCATATCAGGCTTTAGGGCGGCGGGCAGATGCGCAAATTTTAGTGCTTGCTTATACGTTACTTTTGCCTTAAGCCGGCCCTGTCTGTTTGTCATCTTTTGGAACGATTCAACGCAGATTTTGCAGGACCCGAAAATGTTTCTTGAATCTGCTGCGCGAGCATTGAAAGAGACGATTTTGATAGATACAAAGAAGGAGCCAAACATATATCAGATGCTGGCCAATCACGCACCAGAAAAAAAAGTGAGAATAATTACATAAAAACACAGGACGCAAATATGTTACAAAATTAAAAGTGACCGATTTTATCTCGGTGATTGGGCTTCTCCCACTGGAAGATGGCATGCATACGAATACGAAGCTCTTCGTTCGAGATTTGGATTTCTCAATCACTTACACTAGATGCAGATGGATGCTGCAAATTTGTAGACGATTTATGACCTAACCTAACCTTGGTAATGAATAGTAATGAAGAGTAATGAATGGCGTCATTGTATAACGAAATCACTTTTCACTCAACGTCAATGTGCACCTTTGATACCTAGTTATGCAAGAAAAAAATGTGAAAATGACCAACCTACTTGGTTTTGAAGGGCTCGTTTTGAAAATTTTAAATAATATACGCAGATACGCTCCGAACGACAACGATGCGGGACAAAAATGACTATCGAAGCTATACCGTATTAAAAGTGATTTATCGCGATAATTGTGACTTTATTAATTACTACATTCTCTGCTCAAATCGCTTTATTTGATGGTAATATCTTTTTGAAAGACTTGACGGATTTTTTTTCCTGTTATATGGAAAATAATTAAGGAGCCTCGCGGCTCATTCGTTGCCCCAGGGCCTTTCGATTTCCAAATCCGGTCCTGCTTCATATCGTCCCGTATGAAAAAATCCGTTGCACCAATTTATTTTTATGCACTGGAGCGCAAAATTTCATCTCAATGGCGTAACTGTATATGCTGTATACGAAGAAATCCTTTATGAAGAGATCCTTGGTTACATACTTGCAGTTGGCATGATCAGTTTGATATCTGTAATAACATATTTTCTATTGGGGTGCCAAATTCATCGATAAACATTAAGTTGGCCAACTCAATAGAATTTTTGCTGCTCAAAGACCAAAGAAGTTGCTAAATATGGATTTATAATATTTATATTCTCGTTATGTACTATATGGTCTAAGCGTTATCATAGTGTAAAAGAATAGAATAGTGAAACAACCTTACGAAGGAAAAGGGAAACTGATTTGGACATCGAGAATTTTTAGTTCTGGACGCGACAATCGGAAGGGAGGGCGTTGCTGTCACGGATTTTAAAAGTGACTCATGCTACAAACCTTCCACATTACATTGCCACCTTACACTACACGAGTTAAGGTGACGCTTTTTTCAACGATCTATTTATTATAATTTTTCATTTCACTTTGTTACATATGAAAGAGAAAGATGTAGTTAAAAAGATCGCGAAATAATGCTCCTTTGTTCTTTTATTTTAACTGCCTTCAGTTTAAATCACATTCTGCAAATAAAGATTAAAAGTAAGGTGAAGGTTACGTTACGCATTACTACTGTTCCTGTTTATCTGGCATTATTTGACATTTTGCTTCGAGAAAAGCGCTAAAAGTAAAAGATGTAGAGCATGTGTGTTGTTCGAGGTATTTTCACTACAATACACCTATGCAACTATCATAATTGAATATAAAAATTGGGATTTTTTTAATTCAGTGCTGCTGTATGCTATAATCCCTCGGTGCAGGAATAGGATAGTATCAAATTTTAGTTTTCATTTGGGGTTGTTGGTTGATATGATGAAACATGCGCAAAGGCACAAAGTGAAAAATTCGTTAAGCCGCTAAGCAAGAGGCGAAGAGTGCACTTTCAAATTTGTTTTTTCGATTTTAATAGCCCTTATGGACATTCATGCCAACGAGTAAACAAACATGAAATAATTTTTAATTTCTGATCGAATTGCACCAATACCAAGTATGTAAGTGTAGTTCCGGAGCCTTTGTGACTCAGACCTCAGAGTAAGAAATATAGATTCTTACTCTGAGACTCAGACAGACATAAGGAGCGCAAAAGTCCACTTTTTATTTGTTTAAGGTGAAATTACGATCATTTCAGTCGATTCAGGCGTAGTGCAAAAAATCCACTTTTACACTATTATATAGGATTCTCGTAATAGACGTAATAGCAAAAACGTACAAGTGCCGTAGCGAGGGAGACAAAGCATGCGTTTGCACGTAATTTTATTATAGTCCAAGAGCCCAGTAGGAAAGTATACCTTGAACGCCCGGACGATTCTAATAATTTTCATAGGATTCGCCATAAAAAGTTGCATTAGAATCGACAACGGTGCCGGCGAAAATCCCGCCGAAAGCAGTTAAAAAAAATTAAATTCGGCCTTTATTTTTGGAAAACGTACTTTATTCTCCCGGACGTTCAGGAAGAGTACTAAAGAGTGCATATGGATGAGTTTTATCGGAAAAAGTCACGGTGCCAGGGCGCAACTTGCCGCAACCCTTGGCACCGCGACTACAAATGGGGTGGTAATTCATACTAAACTACCTTTTTCTCCCGGACCAAAATATAAAATAAATAAAATAAAGTATATTTTCCAAAAATAAGGGGCGAATTTAATTTTTTTTTAACTGCTTTCGGCAGGATTTTCGCCGGCACCGTTGTCGATTCTAATGCAACTTTTTATGGCGAATCCTATGAAAATTATTAGAATCGTCCGGGCGTTCAAGGTATACCTTCCTACTGGGCTGTTGGACTATTAAGGGCGTAAAATTTTCAGAATACCTAACTGGAATTGTATAACCATTTACAAAAAAATTTAGAATTTACTGTTGCAAAAATCGGATTTTTTTATTGGCATTATTGTTTCGAAATAGTGCATAACTGTCGGCCGTACCAAAGAATACTTAATTAGGTACTCTTTGCCCGTAAGATAGTCGGTACGTTTTGAGAACTGGTGGGCGCTTTTACTAAAGCTAACCCGCTTAATAATAACAATATTTAGGTGCCTTCATACACTTTTTCATTATTGTATCCATTTCTCAGAAGTGAGGACTGTTTGTGGCACTATACTTTTTAAAACGCCTTTCTGCGTGTACTATTTGCGTTTCCTAACGTAAAAGGATCCGTCCAGCGAGAAGATTCTATGCAAAATATACGTCTTTCTTGCATTCAAAAAACATACTTACTGATATTTAAATATCTATTTCTTTCTGGGACTAGTCGATATTGAATTCAGTATAAAAAACTGGGAGTGCATATAACTGCATTTGATCAAAGATTGTATAAATGCGTTTAGAAAATTTACGTTACATAACGTTAAATATTTAAAGAAAATTTGGTCATTGTTCAACCATCGCTATAAGTGCTATAATTTAACAATTGACACCAATAGACAAATCAATAAAAAACTTCCGAAATTATGCGTGGGTTATGGTTATGGGTATATGAACAACGGGGTTAAAATAGTATTTACATTTGCAAAGCTGTTTCTAGTCCGCGTCCTGTGACTCACAATTACATTGTATTTTAGGTATCGGATGTTTTACGATTTTAAGCTTACACCCTCATTAGAAGATAGGGAGGGTAAAATAGACAAAAGAATCATAAATTATAAAATTCTTTCGGTACCAATATTATACACAGCCTCCGTTTCAATAGTCTCAGCACAGTTGAAAGTTGTTGATCGGATGTAGGTACTGATGGAATAGTGTAAACTCTCGTGTAAACTGTAAATAATAGAATATGATACCTACCTACATAAGGCAGTTTTACTTTTGTTTTTAAATAGTGGACATTTTAGTTTTACTTTCTCTGTGAAATGGCAGGGAATGAATGTCAATATTTATATTGTGAAAATAATCGAAGAAAAAATCCAAATATAGCAATGTTCAAATTTCCGAAGGATCGAAGTTTAGCTTTAGAATGGATATTAAACAGCGGTAAGTTTTTTGCGATAAATAAGTGTACCGAAGTAAATAAATCAATTTGTACTTACCTTACGCCGAGTAAAGTTCACACTCGACTCATATTCTTATAGTCTGCACATATTTTAGAAAATTTACAATTTTAAGCATAGAATGCCAATATCATATTTGACAAGATGCTCAGTTCTGAAATTCTAGAATTGGGAAATACTTTATTTGGCCTAAAGGGTTAATGCGACATCCTTACATTGAATCGTAGGCAGGTACGTAATAATATCTCATTTAGTCATCATAGGTCTCTCAAAAATAATTACATTGTGATTCAAAATAAGATAAATTGTTTATACCAGTATTTGCAAATTTCCAGTATTAAGATTTTCAGATGAAGTCTCGGATAAAGTAAATCGATTCAAATTTTCCAATACATAATTCAGCACTTTAGTACTGTCAATATACGTATTCCTATATGAAAAATCGATTGTGTTCATCTCTGAAAAAGGTACAGGTTCACAAAAATAAACAAAACGATGTAACCTTCATCAAGTATAATTGTTGAAAATATGAACAATTACCTCGAGCACATGTTTCGACCAAAATACAGCAGGCCATTTTCAAAGCTGTCCAATAGTTAATAGTTGCTATATTGTTGAGTCAGTGGTGTCATGGCAAATTTGGCAGTGCCAGTATTTATTATACGAATAGTGTTATTCTTAACACTATGCCTGAGCGTACGCGCTTGCTTTGACATGAGCTAACCATTTGTCTGTTTAATGTCGACGAACTGTAGCCCTTAGTTAACTGTTTCCGAAAACGGAATTCAAAATTCGCCTTTGTTTCTGAATTAAGGCGCGGTAAAAAGGATGGACACAAACGTAATTCGAGATTATGGAATTCAGAACGTAAGGTATGAGTTGTTCCGTATAGAGCTTTAAGGTTTTTTTATAAGGTTTATTATCTGACATTAAAACACAATGATTATGAAATTTTTGAGTTTTCGTACCATTTTTATACGAATAATATTTCAACACAGTTTTGAAGCAAATTTTGGAATTCTGATTCGAGTTTCGGGTCGATATGCAGAAGTTTTGCTCTAAAATGTATATGTATTAAGTAAACTATAAATCATAATAAATATTGAAAGCGACTATCAACACGGAAGGAGATTAAAAGTCTTCCAACAAAAATAATCAATAGTGTGTATACAGAATTTATTGTAATCTTATACAGCATGACATCATCGCATACCCGCGCTCATGAACAATAGCTTCATTGTGCTGTGTACCTTGCTATAAAAGAGCGGTATTTAATTGTATCATTCATATTGCAGATTTCTGTACAGTACTAGCGTTGAGTAGCGTAATCATTTCGAGTAAAAGCATCTGTATTTTTTTACCGACAATCGACAATCTTTAGTGGATGGTAATATTGACACGCACGCGACATCTATAACTCTTAAATATGCGGTTTCCAAAACGTACATGGAGGTTGTCTCACTATTCTATTCTTTACACTAAGGCGTTATTCACACAAACAACATGCCTGTTTTGTTTTCACTTCGTGTTTCACCTGACTCGATTGATGGGAAAATAAACTTCACCCCGGAAAGGGATGACATAAATCCACATCCGTTATCTTATAAATAGAAGTGAATAATCTCGTCCATAACAAGCTTTCCACTTTAACCGGTAATCTAAAGTGTAGGTACAAAAACCGTCGATATCGAATCAAAAATATCGATGATAAACATAATGCCGTATCAACATTAAACGGTATTATATCGGAAAATGCGTATCCAAACTGTTATCATCGCCCTTTTATTGCCCGTTATCGAAGTAAACGTGGTTATAGGTGTGTAGTAGGTGACCTATCGTTGTGTATTTTTATCGAGTAATTTACAATTCAAACGCGATATTGAACTGTTGCGTACCTAGTTCGAAGTGAAATAGTGCGGTGAAGGAACGCGCTTGATAATGCTACACGCTAAAGTTGTTAAACAAACAATAAAGATAAGAAGAAAAAAGGTATGTGGGGCAAGGTACCGGCGGCGTTGCAGCCTCCTTCAGTAACAACACCCGCACCAAGTCCCAAGCTTGATAAACCGAGTGTGGTAAACCACGTAGCATTGACTATTGCGAACAATTCAGCTTCAGCAGGACTGCCCGCAGTATCTTTCGCGATCTCGGTCTCGAATCAAGTCATCTCGACGAATTCGGTGCTTCTACGTAATTAAAAAATGTGAAGTGAAATTTTTCGTGCGCGAAGTTGGGAAGTAATGGTTTACATTTGACAAATGGTTAGTAAGTACCTATAACAAATTCGCCGTTATCAACTTTGTTTTATCACACTGTTCGTTTCGTCACCTTGAAATAGCTCTGTTTGAACAGAACTTAAAAATCTGGGCGAGTTCTCTTAATTAACAGAACATCCAGAGCTCTTGTAATGTAGAAGCAAGCCTAAACAAACGACATATTTTCATTGTGAGGTCAAGGGTAAAGCCAAATAGAATTAAACATGAAATATGACCAAACAGAATTTCAAACGAAATTTACAATTTTAATTTCGCAAATTTATTCACACTGCGTATTCAAATCTTCGATTCATATCAAAGCGAAGTTCAAAGGGATTATTTTTGCGAGACAACTTCCGGAAGTTCACTTCAAATGTTTTTAAAGTTAAATTAAGTAGCGTTACTGAACTTTGAAGTATTTTTTGACATATTTTCTTGAAAGGGATTTTACCTTCATCTAGTGATCTCGAGGTTCTTCTATTTGCTATCGTGTAGTTTACTTAGTTTGTCGTCTGCATATTCGTTAGTTCAAAGATTCAATAACGTTCTTGTATTTGCGCTTACTTTGCCATCTATTTTGAATTTTAAAATTAGAAAATAATATCTCCATTCTCAAGGATTTTAATTCTAATTCAAGCTAGTCCAAAGTGCATGGACTTAAAAAAAATGATCAAAAACAGGGACAATTCATCTCGGAAAGTTAAGATTCCCCTACAAAAAAACTCACCGTGTGATGCGTACCTAACGTACCGATATTTGAAAACTAGATATACGGAATATTCGGTAATATTTATCTAATTGATAGTGTCGGCTATAGGTAAGCGGTGTTATTGCCTAAACTTTGTTAGTATAGATTACATCGATTATAAGGGCTAATACTCGGGCTAATAATTATATTATTAATAGAACTTTCTCCTCAATTTGGTACGCTCGATATTGACGGATGTATGATAACAGAAACGGAAACCCAGCGTATCGATCGAAACGCAAAATAGTAGAGTGCTACATCAACGAAAAAAAAGTTTAAAAAAAATCCTATAATCCGATCGGGTCCAATTTTCGAGCCAATTCTGAATCTAAACTATCCGGGGACACACAGAGATACACCAAAAAAAATGTTATCAAAATCCGTCGTGCCGTTTGGAGGGTTCAGTCTTCAGTCACAAACACGCGTACAGAAGAATTTTATATACAGGGTGACCATTTGAAAACGTATCACCCCCCATATCTTAGTAAATGAACAAGATATTTAAAAAAATCCAAATCCGTAATTCGGAGGGGGAATCACAATTACATAGTTGGCGACGCACCCCCTCACACCCCCTGCGCCCCAGCCACTCCAACTTTTAAATCTTAAACAGTGATCCCCCATGTGTGATACGTCGTTGGAAAGCTCTGAAAAAATGCTTTCCAACCATACCAATAGCATTACATTTAGGTTAGTAATTATCGTGCAAATAAAAACTAATATGATACCTCGTATGATACATTTTCTAAAGTTGGCTTTTATTTCAATAAATGTTCAAAATGGTTTACGTTCTTGGTAAGACAGCATTACTATGTGATCAAAACTGAGTTGCTGTCGAGTCGCTCTTTGAAATTTTTGTTTACATGGAAAATCGTATTTAACTTGAACTTCCAAAGCCGACTCGACAGCAACTCATTTTTGATCGCCAGTTATAATCTATTCTCAAACTCTTGGCGAACCTTTTCAAATGTTGGTTTTGCAATATTTCGATATTCTTGAATTATTCTCTGTCTTAGTTCGTCTATGTTCGCCGGTTGCGTTTGAAATACGGCAGATTTCAAATGTATCATATTAGTTTATTTTTTTATTTGCACGATAATTACTAACCTAAATGTAATGCTATTTGGTACGGTCGGAAAGCATTTTTTCAGAGCTTTCCAACGACGTATCACACATGGGGGGTCACTATTTAAGATTTAAAAGTTGGGGTGGCTGGGGCGCAGGGGGTTGGAGGAGGTGCGTCGCCAACTGTGTCATTGTGATTCCCCCTCCGAATTACCGAAACGGATTTTGATTTTCTTTAATATCTCGTTTATTTACTAAGATATGGGAGGTGGTAAGTTTTCAAATTGTCACCCTGTATAAAGAAGATATATAGATTGCTATCAATGACAATTGATAACATAATTACATAACTCATATTATATTTCTCCCTCGTCTCCAAAATAACAGAGATGTAGTAACTTCGCTTGGCGTCAAGTATCATATTTAAAAGCTAAGCAAGCAAAAAATAAAAATAAATGGGTCCCACGCCCATAACCATCCATCAGCCGCTTGCCCGCTGACCTCATGCTAGTTTAAAGCCCATGTTGCAACGGTCAGGGAGGAATGGAGATGGGGGTCATTTCCTTCGACGAGGGATCATATAATTAGGATTAAGCATCATAAATGTAAATTCGTTTAATGTTAATCCATGAATTGTCGACTATAATTGGTAATATCCGAGGAAATATTTAGTAATATCGACCCCAGACGAGCATACGTTAGGCCCAAACAGCGAAAATGCTTATCGCTTATCTCGTTGCTTATTAATGTTGGGGATTGTCAGTTTAGAGTTGCAGATGGAAATCGGATGACCAAAGCATAGAAGCAGACATAGCATTTCACTAAGTAAGTTGTTGAGTCGAACTTCATGTCCATATGTATATCCACTTTCGAACAAAGGACTGTCTAACGCGGAACTGCTTTGTGCGTTTATGGTACTCTGGATTAAGTATGTGCATGATGTATTGTCCATTTTTAATGTAGGAATGCCATACAATCTGGTTGAATCCAAGCTAGTCCCTTTTTAAAATGCGCGTGAAAGCTTGAGGCACCGAGGAACCGTAGGAAATGAGCTAGAATTACGGCACCACCTTAAAAGGGTCACAAACGTCGTTGTTAAACTTGCAACATAGCGTGCATTCTGCAAACTCGGTGGATTTCACTCCACTTGGAGTTGAGTTATTGTTGTCAAGGGTTCTGATTGGACGGATAAATTAGTGTTTATTGGTATAAAAAGTTGTTCAGATAGAGTTTTTAAGCAATTGAGATTAAGCCCCAAGAGAATTCGCGTCGAACCGCTAGAGTATTAGAATATGCGTTAAACTCGAAGAGCATTCACGTTGAGCGGTCCGAAACGCCAAGTCGGCCACCTGTAAGTTTGTGAGAGATTTCGCGTAAAAAATAAAACAATCGGCGCTATTATTTTGACTACCTTTGAGAATCGTAAGTGGCTTTCAGAACTTTCGAAACTCCTCAGCAGCGTTTAAGAATCCTTAATAGGGACCTTTATGCGTGTTTCCGAGAAATTCCAGGAACCTTATAGAAACTTTTAGGCTCTTCTTTCTTTAAGAACCGAGCATTGAAGAGTTTTAAGGGGACCTAAGAATCTTTGAGGATCTTTATTCAATATTTATAAACTTCTAAGCAATAAGACTTTAGTATTTCTGAATATTTAAAACAGCATTATCCAAATTGTGCTTTGCGGAGCCCCGGTCCTTCCCAAAGCCTCCGGTAGGATTCCGTCCGCGGCCATAGTAAAATGCATACATGTATTAAAGTGGATCCTATGAGAATAAAGTTACCTAAGATAGAAATAAACAATTTCCGACGACTAGCGTGAACGTCCGTGTACGTATGGTACACTATTACATATGAGGACCTCAGTTCGCCGGAAAGCGACGGCAATTGTGTAGTCGGCCCGACAGCAAAATGTGGCTCCACCACCAAAAAAGTTTGAGAACCGCTGCTTTAAGAGTTCCCGAAAGTCTTTGTGTCCAAGAAGCTTACTTAGTCTAGTCTGCGTAATTGTAGGCGATTCTTAAATACCCTCAAGTCGACCCTCAAAGACTGCTCGATATTTGAAGATCAGAAGCTATTCAACAATGTTTAAGCGCTTCTATACAGGGTGTTTTTTTCAGTTTGCATCAATTGTTTCAGTCATAGATTCCTCGCGAATCATCTGCCACAATACTGTTAATTTCCCTATGGTCCATTTTAAATAACTCAGCGCCTTTACATTGCGTTGTGCTAGGTGTGTACTTTCTATGGCCCATCTTTAAAAAAACACCCTGTATATGGATCCTCAAATGTCGAGCAGTCTTTGAGAGTATTTAAGAATCGCCTACAATCTCGCAGTCTTCAAAAACTCTACGAGGCTGTTACTGTTTAAGAGCCTTTAAGTTCTTGAATAGTCGATTCTTTAAATTCTATGAATCACTAAAAACTTTTGGCAATCTCTAATAGCCTTCTAGATTGTTTTGGAGCTTTTAGAGTCTTTTAGTTTTTAGGAGCTCAGTGTTTAACAAGTTCTTTTATAAGCGATGTTCTTCTGGGTAATCTTTGGGATTCCTCTAAACTGTCGGATTTTGAAATGTCTCCAAGAGCTTCTAAGGGTCTTTACGAGCCTTTTATGAACTTAGCTCTTTGGATGTCTTTATGCGCTTTTGTGCAGTTTTTTGCGAGGTTTTTGAGGTGCTCGCGTGTTTGCAGACAACCTGTCGTTAAGCGGTTTACAAATGAGAAAACTAATTAGGTTACGAGGAGCGAATAGTTAAAGTGGAACTTGAGACGTGGGCCGTGATAAACCTAATCAACTCCAAAAGCCAGCATTTAAGAAATTCGATTTAAAAACATTTTCCGTCGGCGAAGTGGTCGTCCAAATGAAAAATATTCGTGCTATCATCGATTTCACCCGATAAATATGTACTCCGGATAAACAGACAAGTAATCGCCCTCTGGTACTGCTAATCAACGAGTTCCTCTTTCGTACTATCTGTCAGCTACATTTTCCCAAGCTGAGGTCATCTTTCACTTTGGAGATTCTGAGGACAGATGATGGAGATGGAGTTAAGAAAAATCAAATAAGCTTAACCATTATAATTTTGGGTAATCGAGTATATAGGGTGGAAATTTTGTATGCAACACTGAATAAATCTACTGCTACTATTTTAGCAAATAAATTTTATGATAACCACAATTATAAAAAGTTTGCTACCATCTACGTTCTTTGAATTTGTGGTCAGTGGCGTACTTCTCCACGGTCAAGCGGAACAATTAATATATCGGCATACCGATATATCAGCCGCCAATGGTCGATATTTTGGTCGACACATTCTTATAATTACGGGGTGGCGACAACGCGGGATAATCGGGAAAACCAGGAATTGTCAGGGTATTTTATGAACTGGAAATTGTCAAGGAATTTAATGAGAAATGCACCATTCCCGCTTATCTGCTCGTAGGCGTCCAAAAAGCCTCTAATTATCGGTGCTGTTTATGTTGTCGTTTCTTTTTTCAACGCCGCCCCCAACGTCCATAACGTTTAGACGTAGTTTAGGAATATTCTCTGAGGAGTACTGCACAACTGACTAACTTAGGACACGAAAATTCGCGAGGCACAACGTGGTTTGAAAAATAGCAGAAGAACGACTGCAACGTGTTAATTCAAAATTTATTGCCGTGATAAGCCAAAGGGGACGCTCCGCTCCCAGGTTTCCAGGCGTGAAATAGTAAACATGGTGTTTCACAATGTCTCGCAACTTAAACGAAATTGGCTAGATCTAGCGAGCGTTCAAATGCTCTTTTTTTTGCATTAAAAATTTCTTAAATGGCCGATACGCCGAAATTTGATCTGTATTGACCTTCAGGCATAGCAATATCGGCCAAAAATGCCGTATCGGTCGATCCCTAGTACCCTGGTGTTTCTCGAAGGAATGAATACTTTAAGAGAACGTTATAGGTATTATATTAGGATGCCAAAATATAGATTTTCTGTATACTCTTATTTAGCTTAATTTCAATTCAACATATCTTAAATTTGATCAAAATCGGACGAATACTTTAGGAGATATCGTTAGGTTGCTAAAACGACAATGCTACTTCTACAAAATGACAAATTATACATTTCAAATTTTAGAAAGAAGAATAAAAGCAAAGTCTTCAAGCGAGCAAGCATGCAAAACAATAAGAATTCTGTCCTTACACGAGTGTATAGCGTTCTTAGTTCTTGCTTGAAAATCTTTAGTTTTTACAGGTTTGCACACATTATTCACACACCGTTAGTATTTCGCTATAATTACGTATACTGTAGGAGATGATACGAGAGGCTAATAAAATTTGTAATAATGTGTCTTAATTTGAAGGAAATCAACCGAAAGTATAAACAGTGGAAACGCATTCGAAAAACAATTTAACCGTGCAGAATCAGAATGACCTTGGAAATAAGCATAGCTTTCTCAATTTTTCAAACGCCGTCGGTGTTCTTGGTGTATTGGATTTCCTGGGGTCGTAACTACCTATTATTGCAATCTATGCGCTAGCAAAGCAAAAAGCAAAGAAAAAAGCAAAGCATTCAATAAGTAATAATACGTTAATGTTAAGGCGTATGCAGACGATCAGAATGACCTAGGAAATTCCTATAATTTGTAAACTTTTCAAACGCATTCGGTGGCTTTGGAGAAAGGGATTTTTCAGTTTCGTAACAAAAGCGGGACCTTGTTTTTTATGATGCACTATTATTGCAATATAGGACGTGAGTGACAAAGCAAAAGCGTTCAGTAAGTAAATAAGGTGAATAAAGATGCCGCATTGCGAAACCTAAGCAGCTTTTAAAAAATGACAAATTATGCATTTCAAATGTTACGTACATATAACGTTTCCTAGTTCTTGTTTGAAAATCCTTATTTTTTCCAAGTCTACTAATAAAATTCTTTCAAGGGGTCTACGGTGGTGTTTTGGTTCAAAAAGTGGTGAAATTCTTTTTAGTAGTACATAATTTGTTTAGAAGAATATCTACCAATAAAGAAATAAAAAATAAAGAAACGATGAATAACTGTCGAGTCGTTCATGATTTCGAAAAATTTTAGAAAGCACTTTTTCGTAGACTTCTTTCTTTCAGAGAACAGGGCACTGCTGTCAGTGGCTCTCAAAAAACTACCAAAAAATGTACCGGCCGTTTTTCAAATCTTCATTTAAATATTTTTCTCGAAGACTGCTATTTCAGTTTAGTCACTCTTATTGTCTTTAACCATTAAAGGAGCCGCTACGAGCACTTTATCGTATTGAATGTTGTTAATACTGATATCGGGTGCACCGTGTACAATTTGTAATCATTGTTTGCACAGTGTTTTCTCACGTTGAAGTCTTTTGATGCGGTAAGTTTGTTGTTTTTGCTACTTGCTAACTACGCCCAAAATACTTTTCGCATCATAAATATTCCGCAAATGTGCAAACAGAATTTTGAACGTTCCGGGATCCTATAGTGATGACATTCTAATGCAATCTGCCCTTCATCTTTGATACTATCTAAATCTAAACGTTCTACTTCCGCTGAAACCACATCGCCATGACCTACCAAGCACTCACTGCCTTGAGGGTGACTATAGCATATATTTGCATTCCCTAGTTTGGCTTTGGACAGTGCAAATAAAACGAAATTCTTGGAAATGTAACATCCCACGCTCTTATAGATTAAACAAGCTGTTTTATGAATGAACCTAAATCCGATAGCAACAAACGATAAATTCGAAATCACATTTCCGTTTGGGTTCGAACTGGTTGCAAAAAAAAATGCAATTGTTGGCCGAAAACGAATGAAACGTCGCTGGCGTTCAATCAGTTTAGATTACGTGCGACCCTGGCACTATTTGTGTACATTTTCTATGCTAATGTGTGTAAAATATTCAGTTCAGAAATTTATCAAACGTCGGCTATTCAGAAGATGACAAAATGTTGTCCTTGGAACCACTATTCTATTTCTCAACGGCAGCGGTTACTAGGCGATCGCCACTATTTTTTTTCAAATGCAAACCCGTCCGTCTAATCAATAGATTTAAACTTTATAGGCGGTTGAACAACGGAAGATTAGAATTCTTTGAATCGGCTGGAAACGATGTTGACTATTTGTTTAAATGTCCATCGTATAAATCAGCATGAGATCATTATATTTACAGAAAATAGAAATATCATTGCTCACTCTATACGTACGTTGACGTAATTAATCGCCCATACTTAAATGTATTACATGGTAATTTGTTTAATTGCTTTCGTAATGTTCAGATCTAAACGTTAATTTTATCCCTGGTTTGACCTTAATTTATAAGTAGCAGCTCTTCGCATTGTTCTGGCATTCGGTGAATGCGTTATTTAGGGTATACGTCGTGATTGTTAAAATTTACCGATTTGTTCAGATCTGGTTATAGTCACCGATAAAATTAGCGCCAGATTTTTCGAGTTAAACAAATGTTTGAGCATCGCGAATTCTGGTTTTATATAGAGATGAAAATAAATATCTGCTTCAAGTCTCGTTTATTTTTATGGATTGCTAAAATATCGTTTGATTGCCAGTAATGTTTGCATTCCGAAAGCATGAGCTTATGTTAAAAATCTGCACATCTCGAAATAGCCTGGATTTTCTTTTTGTTGATTGACGTCCGGTTGGCTTATATCTATCAAATAAACCGAGCTTTCTACCATCTTTATGTTCCTTTTGTCCACTACCTCTTTCACCACGACACACCTATGTTAATAGACTTATCTATAATAACGCTTTTTCAAGTAAGAGTACCCTGAATTCATACTCTATCAAAATTCATAGAATCTAATCGAACCAACGGACGAGAGGACGGACGTGGATCGCTAATGAATTGTTTTCAGGCCACGGCGCACCCTTCTGTTACAAGGAAATCCTGTACTGTACATTGGTCAAGTTAAATAATATACTAACCTTTTTAGCACATTCCCACAAAAATTTAAAAAAAAATGGAGGTGGCCACTTTGTCCGTCCGTCCGTCCGTCCGCTCGTTCGTTGAGACGCTACTAGTTCTTTATCTTAAGAGCTATTGTTCTAGTTTTTTAGCTATTTGGTTCGTTATGGTGTCGAGGCTTGCACCAAGGAAGGAATTTTTTCTGCGTTTATTGCTAAAAAAGTTATTGTAAAAAAACCAAAAAACCGTTTTTTACATGTTCCATAATTTTACACTTTTGCCGTTTATTAACGATCCTAGAGATCGTTTATAATTTTGTATTGTTGTCTGTCGTCTGTCTGTTGGTCTGTCCGTCTGTTCCTTTGTCTGTCTGTCCCTCTATCTGTACGTGTGAACGATAACTTTGGTTAGAAATGTCCGATCGCTTTGACAT
The DNA here is from genome assembly GCF_008802855.1 of Photinus pyralis. Taxonomy (NCBI): domain Eukaryota; kingdom Metazoa; phylum Arthropoda; class Insecta; order Coleoptera; family Lampyridae; genus Photinus; species Photinus pyralis. The sequence goes on from NW_022170596.1 coordinate 8,794,506, forward strand.
CTCCGTTAGTTATGAACTGAATTGCATGAAATTCAATATGAGCATAGCTTTAGCCCTATAATACGCAATGCCAAAAGTTGAGTTGAATCGATTCAAAATTCACAGTGCCCTTTTCGCATCTCGATCATTTATAAACCGAATTGCAAACTTTTCTATTTATAAAAGTATTTGAATGAAACTTGATACATTAGGCACTTGGAATAAATCAAACGCCAGTTTCAACATTTGGTTTTGCGCATGCGCAGTGTCAACTTTTTTATTAATGGAAGAATTTAAATGAAATTTGATACATAGGCACTTGGAATAAAGGAAAATCTAACGCCAGTTTCAAAAGTTCATTTTGCGCATATGCAGTGCTAACTTTTTGATCTATGGACCTATGGATTCTTCTTATAAACTGAAATTGAAGTAGCACGTCAAAAATGGATTGCACATTTGCAACGAACGCTATCTTTCATATTTGTGGACGGATTTTACGATTTTAACAGAAGTTGCATCTTAGAAATGGGAAATGAATGCAAGTGGAAATGTGCTTTTTGTAAATCGTTTACGATTACTTTTAACTTGTTTAAACTTATTATTTGTGACTGAAAGCGATTTAGTAGTGAACTCCGTCCGTCTGCTCGTATGTTTGTTCGATTACATTTTATGAAATGTTTAAAGGGTTTATAGGGCTTCCACCATCAGGTTTCCGCATACGAAGACAACTCAGTTTATACTATGAGGCTCGGGCGGTGCCTCATGGGGAGTTCCAGTAACGGCTTTGTCACACATCCTGGATCTACCTGAAACCTCAAGAATGAGGGTTTTTTGAGGTTGTCTCCTCTTAGTTACACACAACGTTCTCCTGATATAATCGCTGAAGCATGCATAGACATCACAGACGATCATCTATGTAGACTGTCTCTCACCCGCTCAGTGGAGGCGTTCCCGGTACAAAACTACACTCAAGTGAACACCTTCCAACGATTGTTTTATAAGTCACGTGGCATTATTCGTTGGCCTGGCGTTTCGTAGGGTCATTCGCCAGGTCGATCACCTATCCGACATCCGTGGACACGACTGGTAGGGAGTTAACCACAGATGGACATCTTTAACAAGGGGTGGTCCTTAATTTCAAAAAGAGTATCGCCAGCTTTAAATAGAAAGGATTTTGAATTTGAAAGTATTGGATTGATCTTATAGAAATGTAGACGTAGCAAAAGAGGTTCTCACCGCGAACTTTGCTGCGTACGATTGTACTGGAAAATAAAATTGAACGCAAACGACAGTATACTTGAGGTACAAACAATGGTTACATTTTATTGATCGCGTTATTAAATTTTGACTATTTTCGCCCATGTTAAATTTGTTCAAAACATACCTAAGGCTAGCTCAATGTTATTACTTTAACTGGGATAACCCTCGTTTTAAGGAGGCAGACTGGGGTCCTTTTCCTGAAATGAATTCACGTCGTGCTCCGGACCACCCCTTTGTTTGCAGTTCTTGATAAAAAAATCAACTAATCTCAAATTCATTCTGTATATTGAATAATTTGCAAAAAACCAACACATGCTTTCACTCACATATGAATTTGATTATCTCTTCTAAATACCTAGATCTTTATCGATCGCCTTTATCCTACATCCCTGATTCTCCCTAGTTGAACAATTACATCTAACCCTTATTCAAAGTATAATTTGTAACCGATCTACAAGATTTTTACTATTGAAAAATGGAATTTACACGCTTCTAGGCGGGTTCGAATTAACAATTATAATACAAATGAACACGAAAATGCCGTTTCTTTAAGGGTTTCACTTTAAAATAAATCCAGCGTATATCCTTTTTACCCTTAAAGTCACGGAAATGGATTGAATAAAATATTGAAATTACCTTATTCCACCGGTCTCGAAATTTTCTGCGTATCCGGTTCGATTACAAGATGGTTTTTAGGCTCGTGTTTCCTGAAGGTCATTACTCTTGAAACTCACAATGGAAAATTGGGATTTTCCTTTGAAGACGAACTGTTTTTCTCAACAATTATTAAACAGAAATTTGCGCCATGAAAGTTTCCGTTGGGCACAAATCTGAATGCGAAAGTTGGAGAGGGGTGACGCGTCCAAGTTGCATTGTAATTTATAAATTCAGTCTACGCCCCTGATTATTTCTGACGACAGGTCAAATTTATGTTGATGCGTTAATTCGCAATTTCTTTCTTTCTTTATTTGTTTATGTTTACTTAATTGTAGCATTGGCGTTCATTAACATTCACTCACTCGAAGAGTCCGAATTCAAGCTTTACACGTATTGTTTGATTTACAACTTATATCGCCCCTTATTGTCGTGCACACACACCGAGACACACACGCTTGCCTAACTTTGACTCGCAATATTCACCCCGCTATTATTCCCGTCGATTTATTTAAGTTTACTGCTTTTGCATACGTACTCGTACATACCCCGCAGTGTTCAACGCTGTTTTCCTTCTGTTTCGGTTACTGACTCTTGCTCTTATAATTCTAGCGTGGTCGTGGCTTGGTGTTTCTGTGGCACTCACACACAACCGATCGTCATAAGCTCCACCGTGTTCTGACGTTGATCGCCTAGCGCTTTATTTTTTTCGGGACACGCACTTAACGCCACAAAAAGCCTCTCTTTGCTTCATCCCTACTTTTCTAATTTTGACAATTACGTCTTCAAAATTGTGGTTAATCGGATACAGTGGCCATCTTTATTCATGCAACTAATAAGGTTCACATTTACTGACAAATCCCACTTTCCTAAAATCCATTAGCTGGGCTGTTCAAAAATCTCGAGTAAACCGTTCCCAGGCTGCGATACGAAACGGATCCAAATCATCAGCAAAAGTGAGGCGTATAACTCATTAACTCTGCCTTATCTCCAGCCAGACTGGCGCTGTCAGTTTTCTCGCGCATTTAATCGGCCAGTATCGCGTCCGGCAACCATTGACTTGAAAAGCTATTAACTTATTATGGAACCATTGACTTAAAAAACAATAGAAAAACACAATTTTAGAAAAACCCTATAAGGAAATCCCTGTATACTTTACCTAATCCAATATATATAAAAACGAAAAAAAGTTAAACGTGTTCGCGGGCGCCCGTGATAGACCCCTCCTTCGATTCTATGTACAAGTGCAATCTGTATCACTTGCACCCGCGCCCTTCGGCCTGAGGAGTTCATGCTGATCTCTCGAAAATTTTTTCGTGCGAAGTCTATGATTTGTGAACCAGCAAAATATTAACTTTTCTCTAAATGAATATTTTCAGAAACTCGAGGTAAATGCAGCGACCATTCACGTATTTATCTCACAATTAGAAACAAGGGCATCGTTTAAAACGATTTGCGACGAATTTTGTCCGCGCGCAAACGGGTTCTTTGAAATGTAAAGGTATAATTTAGAGAAATAACATTTAATGAAGACACAAGAAAATACAATTCTATGTAAATTTGAATTTACAAAATAAATGTGACCACGGCAGGAGTCGGCGGGACGGTGCGGTAATTCGAGCGACAGCAGAAGATTAGCAAACCCTCCTTCTGACCAAGGTCGCCGGTTTCGGAACGCCCTCGGATGCCTCAGGTAACGGGGACGGAGAAATCGATAATTCCAGGAAACGGCCGATCGGTTACTGAAGAATAATCTAAAACAACAAAAAGGCACACGGAAGCGGCAATAATTCTCCTAAGCAAGAACGGACACATAAATCATTAACGGTAGAAAAATGCAGAAAAGCACCCCTTTATAATTAACGGAAAGGAACGTACAAAAAGCCCTTACTTTGATATTCAAATGGTACGGTAGATACGAAAATTACTAAAGATTAAATACACACTACGTAAGAGGACGAAATATCGAAAGAGCCCCCTTAAACTTCAAAAATACGGAAAGGGAACATCGGAATTTCCAGCTCGTCCGACGAATTTGTAAGAAAGCGTTTAAAAATTAAAAAAAACTTCCCCTGTCATTCTAAAAACTTGGGACCAACCTTAAAATTCATGCCAATTAATTCTTTTGACACTAGACGCAATCTAATTAGACGAGGGTAATTACAATTAATACTACTGTTAATTATACTCAACTAAATTTGGAAATTTTGCCGGTTTCTATCCTAGCTTTAAATTGACATAGAAAAACTGAAATCGGATAATACCTAATTAACGAAGCCGAAATCAGAGTATTAATTTTCCCTCCTCTTCCACTAGAAGGGGGCTTTCGTATGCTGCAAAGATAATTAAAAAGCTCTACGGGAACGGTTGCAAACGGCAAATCAGTTACGGCATAAATAACATAATTACCAAAATCATAATACTAAAATTTAGTTTTGGTCATAAAAAACAGCTCTTCGCCTGTTAGATGATACTTGCTACCTGTTACTATAAACAGCTCATAAACTCTTCATTTACGCATTTAAAATTTTTTGTTTCCAGTGCTATTCGGTTGCCATACTTTGTATTGATGATGTCAATTATCAATATTCAGAATCCTAAACTTTTCCCCTCGCTTTTCCCCCACTTCCACCTCTAAATATTTTTGCATATTTATTGCTATAACATTATTATTAACTTCACAAGAAATATGCAAAATCTATATTGCTGACTTGATAATGCTAACTTCACGCGGGTACAGTTATTTCAAACGTTGACCAAAAAAAGTTGATTTGAACATGCGAATTTCAAAAGTTGCAGTTTTGTTAGGGGATAACGGGGGATAATTTGAAAAATCTGTGTAAAACTATATACCGACCTCATTTTCTTTAACATTTAGCAATTGTTCTCGTAATGTAAATTTAACACTACAGAAATGAAAGTTAATTGTTTAAATTTTTATATGTTAGAAAGATAAAAATTACATACATAACATGTATTGCAGTGATTACGTAGTGTTACATCTTTCAAACCTTATCCAAAAATGTTAATGTATACCTTAATCAACTGTGCAGGTGATTATTTTATTCAATTGGTGTATTTGAACAACTAATTATTTTGACCGTTGTGTAACGAGTTTAGCGTAAGTGATGTTTGCAATCATGTACCTAAATGTTTAATGGAATGATAAACCATGCGAAATCTACCTCTTAAGCAATGCTTTTACAACAAAAATTAAATGGAAGGAAAGGTTTAATAGATCACAAATGTCTTCTTGCGCAAGCAGGCCGCTACTCGTCACCTTTAAACTAATGACATCGTAAACCTTTCTAACTCGACTTCTTACACCGAGGTTTTCTAACAATAATTGTAACAGACTTTTGGAGCAAAATGACAATGTTCTAATTCCCAGAATCGGGCGCCACAGAAAATTTATTAGGAGCGGCATCAAAACTACGGCCATCCTTGGAATTATGTACCTATTTGCATGTGGAATAAATACAAGCAGTTCCCAAGTCGGATTTTATTAATAAATATTATGTCATACCAACAGTGGTGAGCCTTCGTTCAACAATTTACATCAATAATACAAAAATACCTCGTATATCACACTGCAGACCGGCATACGTTAACCTGTATGCTAATTAGACTTAACGAATAATGATACGAATTGCTCGCGTTTAATTAACCACTTTAGTCTTCGGGTCTGTATTACTTTAATATTTATGGTTTGCATTATACCTTGTTTAATAACTTAACAAGTTCCCGAACTTGAGGTGCGAGTTTGAATTCGTATATTGTTCGGCGCCCGCTACCGTAATAAATTTGTCTTTTTCCCAGCACATAATTTTGTTTTATTAAGCGATCAATTACATAATTATTATTCAGCATTTGGTTTTTTTGCGACTACCTTTGGCTGAAAGTGAATGATTAATAGATAATTTGCTGAAAATAATTGATTGGTGCGATAATTGGTCAGCACGCTTTTGTTACTTCTGTGCTAAGAATGCTAAAAAGAGTATAATGTAAACAGACATTTATTTATCAAATCGCATTAGACACACTTCACTAGCACATTTATTTTCCATAATTATGTAAGTCGAACTATCCCTGCCAATTATTTTCAATATGTAATGTTTGGCAGATGATGCCAAAAATAATACGACCGAAAATACTTCAGAAATTGATTTTCAATATTTTATTTAAAACATTAGATTTGATTGCATTGAATATAAAAATATGTTCCCCCCTTTAGGGGTGCGCTATCCCTAAAGAGGGGTGAGGAAAAATTTGAAGGAATTTGGTATTTGGTGGTCTTTTAACATGAAAATGCCGAATATGTAATGAGGTATGAAAATTAAAAAAAATTCAACAGAAATTTTTGACCGGGCAATGGTCAATCCAGTGGCGTACCACGTTAGTTTAAATATGAGGTAACGCAATTTTTTTGGACCCAGTAAGTTTTATGTTTCATATGTGTTGGGGCCAAACCCATTGGTAGAGCAATCCTTTGGCTGAAACCCCCCACTTAAAAACAAAGTTAAAAAAAAAACAGGCGTATGAAAAAAATATATTCAATTTGTTGTCTAATCACTAACTTTTTGTGATAACGCCCATACGCCCTGATTGACGCACACCTGTCTATGGAAAACGGGCTCTAGTGGTACGAAAGGGAACTTATAAAATTGTTGAGGAGAAGAGGACGACGAGGACAATTGATCTACCCTTCATTTCATGGTATTCTAATGAAAACCAGAGAATTTCCCGCTTGCGTAATTAAGGAGTGACTTTGTTCATGGACCAAGGCCGCGATCTAGAAGAAACCAAGTACCATTCTTGGTGTAGGTACCCCAAAAATTCAAATTCGAATTAATTCACGTTAATCCAAAATAATTTATGTTAATCCTAATTAATTCACGTTTACTCAAATTAATTTACGTTAATTCACATTAATTCACGCTAATTCAAACTAATTTAACTAATTTAATTCAGAGGGATGTAAACCAAAAATTCAAAGTTTCTTCCACCTTGGTCGCGCTCTTGGTACCGTAACTAAGGGGTGACCTTGTTTTTATGGTGTACTATTATTGCAATCTATAAGATGAGTGCGAACAAAGCAAAAGCAAAAGCGTTCAATAAATTAATCACATGAGATAAAGTTGCTGTGTTGCAAAACCTAAGTTTTTTTAAAAAATCTTAAAAACATTAAGAAAGGGGAAAAGCAAAGGATCACGCAAAGAAAAGCAATAAAGTTTCTGTACTTATGTATAACGTTTTCCTAATCCTCGTTTCTTATTTTTTGTAACGTATGTGCCGTTCTTAAGACAATTTGGCCAAAATGTATTTAACAAAGACCAAGAGCACGAACTTGGACTAAAACTCGAGGTCAAAGTCACCTATTACAAAAGTCCAAGGCCACTGCCATAGGAAAACTCGTGACCTTGTCATTACCTGGTGACGTCACATGCGTTTGGGAAACCCATTGTCATGATATTGGATCAGTTTAATGCCACGACATTAGGAAAGTATTACCATATGACCTTGAGACGTCACAAAATCGAAAATGGTGACCCAGGTCTCGGGACGGAACATTGTGGAACACCGTAAGTGATTTTAGAGATTTTATCTCTCATTTTATTCTAATTAAACTCAACGAAAGGAACCGTTTTCTACCAACTACTGACCTCCTTTCTGTCCTCTTATCAAAGTACGGGGTGGAGGGCGAGGGGTGGAACTAGTTCCTTCATGGTACTCTAATGAAAGGTCTCAACGAAAGGAATTAATTTCTACCTACCATAGCCCTCTTCCTTGACCTCTTATCGTGTTCGGATATATTCTAGCTAGGGTACATTCCCTTATACCTCAAGAACGGATTGTCGGAAGAAGTACTCACAAAGGGTGATTGAGACATCTGCAAGAAATATATCCATTGGTTAAAAAATGCGCTTTATCTGCACAAGAGTTGTGCACAATTTATACTTGTTTGCATCATAGTGTAATACAAAGTTGTAGGCCCAATATTAACCGAAATACAACTGATTAAAGTTACACAAAGTTTTTCGAAACGTAAGTAAATTGTCGAAAAACAAAGGTTTTGGAAAGCTGTCTCAGCTGCTGACAAGTATGATCATAACAGGGGAAGACATAGATCTTCTGATGCTACTCACGACTTTTGGTTCTTCCAAAAAGAACTTCCATTTTCAGAAAAGTGAAAAGAGTAGCAGCCATACTGTATTCATTCCACTCGTTCAAATGCGAACTATAAGGTTTTCTTTTCCTGCATGCGATAAGTGAGTGTGGAACGACCTCAGCACTCGCTTTGGTATTGGAAAGAAGAAGGTAATGCCTTTCGGAAATTTCAATTCGTTGAAGTCTTCTGCATGCAAGAATGATGGAGTTACATCCACAACTGTACTTACATTGCTCTCTTCCACCAAAGAGCTCCGAATATGAGCCGGATCAAAAGTCTGGTTTTCGAATACGAGCTGAATGGGAAAAATTCCTCTACTGAAAATCGTATGCGATTCTTCGTATCTTGTTATTATGACTTGGTCACTAATATCTCCTGAAAATTAAAAATTCGAAATGATAGCCGTACTTCCATCTCCATGCGTGGACATTTTCTTTCATTAACGGAGGCTGGTAGGCTCACACCTTAGAAACTGAATGTAAATAGTGAAGGTTCTAGTAAGGCCAATCAATCAGTGTACAGGCTTGTAGCGCAATTGTCTTGAACACGTTTGTTTTCGATCTATCTCAAAAATACTGCGTAACGGGATCATAGGCCACAACTACAAATCTTCGAAAATAGGTCATATCTACATTTTACTCCCATTTTCGTCAATTTGACCTAGGGCACTGTCGAAAACCGTTACCTCCGTTTGTAAATCGGCGTGGGTATGGATCTACACAAATTAATACATCAAAATATAATGGCAAGTGTATCGAACTTGTAATAAATAAAAAAGTAGTCGATCGTGGGCTTACAACGTACCAAAAACCTACGCACATGTGGACGAAAGTTTAATAATACAGTACGAGTACATTCCCTGCATTAACCATCTTGCAATAAAACATAAAAACGTGCCATATATTGCAAATATGAAATGCAGTAATTAATGTTGTAATTGAGATGCAACGACACTTGCTGTTAATTATCGGCGTTGTGATGCGTAGAAAGCGGAAAAGGTATCGATGGGAAAACTTCCCTACTCAGCTAAAAACAATTATCAAATTAAAAAAAGGGCAATTAGAAACTGAAGTGTTTAAATAATGCCGGCGTATGTAAATTAACGAAAAACTCTCTACTTTTTACAGTTAGTGTACATACATAAACATTAAATGTTCAAGGAAGGAGCCTGCTCGTAGTTTTCAAACATGGTTCAGCCGCTAAACGTTAGTTTTTAACTAGTGCACTGCTATAAATGTTGCAAGACTTGCAATCTGGCTAAAATATTTTTCGACATGACTCATGTGGTTTATGTTAAAATGGCGCACACTCCAAAAGGAGTTATAAATAACGTTAAAATTTGAACTCTGATAATCTTTCGAGGTTTACTAGTGATTAACGGTGAGGTTTAACGTCAAAGTAATTATTCGTCGGCAGTAAGCGACAAATTGTATCGGCGGGTTTTAAATTAAAGTGAAACGTGTTTAAATGCTACTTAATTTAAAGCGATTTAAAAAAGGATGCGACCGCTCAAGTTATTCAGATCATTATCCGTTGATACCAGCCGAAGCGATAATGAATGGAAGGTATTTATCCTTTTGATGAATTTTTATTTACTCTCGCTACAACCATTTTTCGAAATTGCGTAAGCGCGGTCACCGCCAGCCTTATGTGTTTTACGTTGTGTAATTATACACACTGCATCATTTATATCGTAGAACTACTACTACAAGTAGCAATTAATTCTATAAAATCATCAAGGTCGCCGAGACTTGTTTACCTAACGCTTTTTCTTCTACTTTTCATAAATTATGAGGAAATTTATATTCAGTCTGGGATTTTGCGAGTCAATTTTTACATTTTTGTGTCGTAAAGTCTGCACGAGAAACACCATCAACTGAATAAATGGCAACAAATTTCTAATGATTAGGGAGTTAGGGACTAAGATTTATCTACAGGGTGTTTCGTGTTTCTTATAAATTAAGAAACCATTATTATCTTAGCTGCTATCATTTATATTTTTTAACAAATATAAATCCTGCATGTACCGTATACATAACAAGCGCATTCGTACTACTGCAATAAGATTTTGTTCAATAATAAACCGATACAACGAAATATCGAAGGATCCTCAGTATTACAATCACTTTTAACGACAATTTATTTTAATCTTACAAAATACGTTTTATAGTTAACAAAAATGCATCAAATTCATGTCTTGGTCATTGAGATAATGCTTTTAATCTTGTTCCCAACGATATCAGTGCAAGAAAAACGATTTTGACATGTTTTGATCAAAATCCATGTGGTTGCCAAAAATAGATCAAAATTCATGTTTTGGTCAATGAGATAATGCTCTTGGTCTTTTTCCCAACGATCTTGGTGCATAAATAACGATTTTGACGTATTTTGATCAAAATCCATGTGGACTCCGAAAGATCATTTAACATCTTTGAATCTCACATATGCGGTTATCAAATGTGCACGACGTGATGCACTCTTTCAGCATCAAGATAATGCGTTAGAAAGCTTTTAAAATTCCCAATTCATGTGTAAAAAATAATAATTTTGGGTACATTTTGCCCTAAGACTTTCGACCTGTACCACAGAGATGAGTTATATTCAATTATTACACATCTAAAAGCCATAGGGAATAATCTAGCGAAAGTCCGAACTCGATACATGACCTAGGGAATGAAATATGTTAATTTCTATTATATTGAGCCCGCAGTTTTTCCTGTTCCCGATTCACTGGAAGCCCTATAACTTTTGTTCCTGTTGAACCAGCGTACTGAAAATCAATAGCGTCCGTCCTTAAAATCCAAAGTACCCATACACCAAATTTCAACACAGTCGGCCACTTTTAAAAAGAGTTAGAGCGCACACGGACGGACGGACGGACGGACGGACGACAATACAAAACTATAAAGGATCTGAGGATCCTTAATAAACAACGAGTGGTCACATGAGATATCTCGACATCGATATTCGTTCATTTCGAATTAAATACTCGAATATGTAACTTCCGATTTGAGAGAAAAGGAACCTTAATTTAGAAATTTAAGAGGCACATTGCGTATTTGATAACGTTGTTTTCAATAATTTATATGAGGTCAATAAAAAAAAATTAATATTAAAACCGAAATGCATACATGCAGGGTGTTAACAAACTCGTTGCAATGGCAGACAAAGCTCACGTACCATTTTTCGCTTTTATTTTTTGCGTCTTTTATTATTCATTATTTGGAAAACTAAGGGCAAACTCTTAAGGCACTTTTCTACGCTCTTTAAGAAAATGATTTTACTTTTCTCTTGCGAAATTTCGGTTTTTAGATACCAACATTAAATTTATTTTTTTAAATATGGACCTGGAATTCTTTTCTCTTTTGTGAGTAACTTTTGGTCTCTCAAAACTAATGATGTATATTACTACTGCTATCTCTTTTCGAAACAAGACATTTCAAGTTTCTTTTCTTTGGGATGGGTGGGATCTTTGTCACCTGCTCGTTAATTTTTTTTAATGGGATCATCGGGAGGAAGAGATCTTTGTCCCCTGTTCTCTTGGATATTTTAACGAAATCATTGTCCCCTGCTCTTGTTTTTTTGAAATGGGGTCATTGTCTCTTGCTCTTTTAGGTTTTTAAATTTTTTTGGAATCCGACTATTTGGAATGAATGGGAACTTTGTCATCTGCTCTTTAGTTTTTTTTTTTAAGGGATCATGGTGATGGGTGCGATCTTTGTCGCTTGCTTTTTTGATTTTTTTTAATGAGATGATTGCCTCCTACTTAGGTTTTTTATTTTTTTTTAAAAGGAACTTTGGGATGGGTGAGATCTTTGCCCCCTGCTGTTTTGTTTTTTTAATGGAATCATCGTCCCCTGCTCGTTTGTTTTTTTAATGGGAACATCGTGAGGAGTGAGATCTTTATCCTCTGTTCTCTTGGTTGTTTTAACGGAATCATTGTCCCCTGGTCTTGTTTTTTTTTTGAAATGGGATCACACAGCCTCACGCGCATCCACACAAAACACGTTTTCGTTTCATTTATGTGTATGGGAAATATGTAACTAGACCCAGGCCTGTTTATTTCAATAAATAAATAAATAAATCTTTGTCCCCTGCTGTTTTGTTTTTTTAATGGAACCATTGTCCCCTGTTCGTTTGTTTTTTTTAATGGGAACATCGGGAGGAGTGAGATCTTTATCGCTTGTTTTCTTGGTTGTTTTAACGGAATCATTGTCCCCTGCTCTTGTTTTTTTTTTGAAATGGAATCATTGTCCTGTGCTTTTGTTTTTTTAAATGGGATCATTGTCTCCTGCTCTTTTGGTTTTTTTAAAGAGATCATTGTCCCCTGCTCTTTCGTTTTTTTTAAATGGGATCATTGTCACCTGTTCTTTTAGGTTTTTTTTAGATGGAGCCATGGTGATGGGTGGTATCTTTAGCCCTTGCTTTTTTGTTTTTTTTAATGGGATCATTGTTCCGTGCTCTTGGTTTTTTTTACTGGAATCATTGTGGTTTCTATTTTTAATTTTTAACTAATTGTTACCACCGAGGTTACCACTCACAATACAGTTCGCGTAGGGTTTCATATGTCGTAAATTAAGGTTGAAGAAGGGTTTCTTTGTTATCGAAATATCACTGTTTATAAAGTGGACTACAGAAAATGTTTGCCACTTTTCTACTACCAAAAGTTTGATTTAGGTATCCTAATTTTTACAGTAAGTGTTTTAAGAAGTGTAACAATTCGTTGCTTTTAATCATTTTTGAGGGCAATGGTTTGTTTCTTCCTAAAAACGAGCATTGCATCGTAACTTTGGTAGATATTTATTGTTCTCCGTGTATATCAAAAAGATTTAATATTCTTCAAAGATTTAAATTGAATCAAAACATTCTGAAGCAGATTTGGCCAAAGAGATCAAATGCCAAGGCCAAAATTAAACAAGTATAAATTGTGCACAACTCTTGTGCAGATATAGCGTATTTTTTTAACCGTAATAGCTTTTGTTTTGACATCACCAATGGATATATTTCGTGCAGACGTCTCAATCGCCCTTTGTGAGTACCCTCTTCCGGCAATCCGTTCTTGAGGTATAAGGGAATATACCCGATTACGATAAGAGGTCGAGGAAGAGGATTAATTAATTAATTAATTAATTCCATGAAGGATAAAACTAGTTCCACCCCCCCTCCACCTCGTAGTTTGATAAGAGGACAGAAAGAAGGGCAATAGTTGGTAGAAAACGGTTCCTTTCGTTAGGACCTTTAATTAGAATACAATGAGAGATAAAATTAATGCCCCCCCCCCCCGTTGCTCACTGATCTCGAAAAAGAGTCGCACGGGAAAGTTATAGTTTGTACAAACCAATTTATTTCGATGAGACCTTTCATTAAAATACCATGAAGCGTAGAACATGTGTTCCCCCCCGCCATTTAACTAAAGTTTAACTTGGCACCACTAAGGGCATGCGTATGCAAAATCTGAGACCAATCGGTTGTCGTATGTAAAAGTTATGCACGTTTTTTTCAAAAAACAGCATCTCATGAAATAATTCGTGGGGGGGGGGGGGCTTTTAGGCAGCAAAATTTGATGGCCGTCTGGCACACCTTCCAGGTATAGGCTACCTACTGCAAAAAATTCCAGGACTCTAGGACCAGTTCCCTAGAAGTAGTTCAAAACGGTAGAAGTGGGTCCGGACAGACAGACGGACGGACGGACAAAACGCAAACAATAGCACATTTTTTTAATTCTTAAAAATGCGCTAAAAAGCACAATAATACACTCTTGTGCAATTTTACGTAGAAATACGCGGGTTTTGGTGAAGTATTCAACGTAAGGGGGTTTTTAAAAACCAAACAGACTTTCTTTAGGGAACTTTTTTGTTTTTTTAGATGATATTTTATAAATTTTCGTTATGATTAATACTTTATTTTATATCGATACCAACTTTTGTTAAAAAAAGTTCAAAATTAAAAAAAAATGTTAGTCAGTTTGAGTTAAGTCATTCGATCAGAAATTAAAAATTATTTCTCAAGGTATGAAATGTCCCTAAGGGCTATTAAAATCGAAAAAATAAATTTGGAAGTACACTTTTCGCCTCTTGCTCGCAAGCGGCTTAATGACTTGTTTAATTTTGAACTTTTATTTTATTTTTTTATAAGAGTTATACATTTTTGAAATCGGGATTTTTTTTGTATTAAATGACCTAAATCGAGACCTAAATCTTTAAAATGCATCCCACGTCCTATATGAAATTTGGTATCGATATAAATAAAGTATTAATGATAACGAAAATTAATTTCCATCATCTAAAAGAACAGACAGTTTCCTAAAGAAAGTCTGTTTGGTTTTTAAATACCTCCCCAAATAACGATTTTAAAACCAAAAATCAAAAACGTCAATTATGTTATTTTTCGCCATATTTAGGAAACTTTAGAGAGGGGGAACATTTTTTTATTTTATTTTATTTATAGGCATAGTTATGCATCACTTTTGTCCATTTAACCAACTCTCTATCTATAATAAGCAAATCTGTACACGAAATTTGAAACAGCCTGTATATACATAAAGAACAAAGTGTCAGAAGAAGGTACTTTAAATGCGAATATTCTGAAAACGGAGTGTCCGAAGAGAGTATCCAAACAGGGAAAATGGTTGATATGGACGAGACAGACAGACAGCCAGAACAGTCGGTACTTTAAACCCCGATATCTCGAAAACGGAATGTAGGACAACGGTACTTACAAAGACAATGAAAGGTATGAATGAGATATGAGGAGGGTACTCGCAAAGAGAAAATGGAAAATGTGACAAAGAAATATCACCTGCATTTTCCAGATCGTCTCATTATTTGCCGTAGAGTGGGTTTGCATACCAGGTTTAGCAGTTTATTCGTTTATGGTGGTTGCATTAGAATATTACATAAAGTTGAGAACGTGTCATATATTATAATACGTTATTAGTGTTATTACGTAATTTGGTCTTCTCAAGTTAACATAACTACCTACTTTATAAGAATACCATAACGCGATGTGGACGTTTCTTTTCGTTTAATGGTCGTTTTGGTTCTTTGGGCCTAACACAGCATCTCCCCCTGAATATGCTTATGCTTAGGTATGTGTTGCTGTATTTTTGTAATTAAATAAGTAAAGACCAAGAGAGGATAAAAGGTGAAATGTGCAAAGGAAGGTGGAGATTTAACAGTGTCACTTTTTAGAATAATTTTGTTTTGTCTGTTACTGGTTGTCATCCTTCAGGAATTTCCAATCGTAGATTCATTAGACCTGGATTGAACAACATGAGAGATAATAATGAAACGATCAATGGTTTGGGAGGAGTATTTGTGCTCTCATTAAACTGAACACTCGAGCTATTGACAGGCCGTCAGAATGTCAAATCGGAACATTTTGTGCATGGTGCAGTGTATCGAGATTCGAGCTTGGGTTTTGTAGATCAAAGGTGTGTTTGTTCAGTGAGAGCTTTATGATCATTGAAAGCGTTGCAAGTTGCAATACAATCCATTAATTTTAATTAACCCCTGGAGTATACGGCGTGAATCAATTCACACGTCTGTAGCTTGTTTGACGTAAAATCCCATGTTTCTCTGTCAACAACGAAAGGATCAAAAATTAAATTGTTGACATTTAAGCATCTCCGTCGGCACTATCCTCGCAAGTATTTGAAACGAAATAGTACCATTAGAGGCGGCCTTTCCGCAGAATTAAGCTAACGGCCTCTTGTGGTTGTAAACTTAGGGGTTTTTATTCGTAGCGTAAAGGTCGTATTCGCGAAGATAAGTGCCGTGTTACTTCAACTTCGCTGGTTTCACCGTCCATAAACACGTAATTTTCGTAGACCTGAAAGCGCCATTAATCCCTTTCTTACCTACAAAACGCAGATTTCGATCTAAAATTATACAAAGCGTGAAATGAACACTTGAAATTGACCGCCTCCCGCTTAGTCACTTATGCAAAATTTCAAGGTTTGTTTGACTAATAAAATAACATGTCACTCATCATCGGCGAAGAGTAACGTAGGCGTAGTTCATTGAACTTTTTGTTAATAAAAACAGAACAATAGGACCATTCAATAAATCGCTAACCCGAAGTAAGTCTTCAGGTGTGGAGCTTTCCGACACCTCGAAACACCTTAAAAAATAAATCATAATAAATATGATGCGGCAACAAATCTGTAATTGCGTTCATCAATCACAATCTTTTTTTGATTGATCGTTATGGAGTAAGTAGAGCCTTTTTACACGTGAACTCGCTGGTTAAATTTCACAATTTATCGCACGTGTTTATTAATAGTTTAAATTAGTATGCCTCTTAGACATGTATAATTTACAACAGAAATCGGCTCGAATGTGAATGTCGAACTTTATTTAATTGCAAACGTGGGAAGTAATTCCGTCAATATTTATAGGTATTGTAAAGAACAATGGAATGGAATTGTTGATTTGATTTAGCATGAAGAGAAGCACGTGCAAGAAAATGATTTTACACATGTTTTACCGGGAATGCATGTCAGATGTTTCAGAAGTTCGTTAACATTATTAAACAATTTCGGTCTATATTTTGCACTTTGTGGGAAGTACCGATGGCTGTAATGCAATTTACTAACGCCTACACAAATGCCATTTTAAAAATAGCTAAAACTAGGAATGGGAAGAACAATCTTAATTTCTAATGGCATATCACAATACTGTAATTAAATATGCCATTGTAATTACTAGTATACTAACACATAGAAAAATGAATTATATTACCATTTATAATTATTGTATAATTAACAATTAAATTAAAAACTATTTTTTTGAATTTTAATGTTTGAAAACGAGCACAATTGACAATGAGTGCCTACGCCTAGAACCTATGATCAAGGTATTTTTTATAACAGTGTGTAATATATTATATAAGATGGTTGTAACAGAATATCTTTAGGAATAATGCTACAACTCCCAGTTCAATGTATGAAATCACCTTGAAATGTAAAATGCCTAAAAGTCGATATCGCTACTAACAAAAAAAAACAATCACAACTTAAGCGGTCAATTTGATATGTTTTGACAATATTTACAAGGGAAATTGTAGTGAACAAGGAACATGAAAGTCATTGCATGAAAATAAGGCAGTAATTATCAAATCAATCAGACCATCTCAGACCTTCTAATCTAATTTTTCTAACGGGTAGTTACAAAATCAGGGCAGAAAAAAAATTACCGACTCTTAAAGTTCGCCCTTAATATTTCCCTGCTAAAGATATCAAATTCACTTGTATTGATATTCATTTCTTTAAAATCTATCTAATATTAATAATAATAATAATCATAATAGCCTTTATTTCTCACACATTTTATATATAAAATATACCATGAAGAGAACAATACAAGTTTCCAAAGATGCGGAGAAATCACACGGTGCCAATTCAAATTGGTAGTCAGCTACCTTGGTCTTCCATTGGGACCGTGAAGTCAATAACAGAGTTGTGCTAATTTGTTGCCTAGGATTAAATTCTGGGATGTCGGCCGAAGTTAAGATTAGTTCTGACGATTACTATTACTATCGTATTTTGTACAATTAATTAAAATTAGATTTTAACAAATATAGGAACATTTTTCTTTTAAACAAGGACACTGATAACGTTTTAAACTCAGGTGGTATGTTATTGTAAATTTTATAAATTTGATACTGAAAGGTTCGTTCAAATAAAGCAGTGGAGTGTTTAGGAGGAGAAATTAAACCACAAAATCTTAAATTTAAGTTGTGAACGTCCGTTCGAAAGCGGATTTTGTTATAAAGATACGCTGGTTTCTTATATAAAAGCACCTTATGGCATAGTGTTGCAAATAGTAGTTTTCTCCTGTTATTCATGTCTAGCCAGTTCAGATCACTCAACTTATGGGAGATGTGCTCAAACTTGCGTATGCCGAATATCATACGCATGCAGCTATTTTGTACCCGTTGGATACGCTTTGCCACGTCTTGCGTTATAGACGACCAATAAATTTCGGAACAATAGTTAAAGTGGGACAGTACAAGGGAGTTACAAAGCATAGCTTTTATATGAATTGGTAAGGTTTTTCTGTGCGGGAATAACAATTTCAAATTCATAATGCTTCTCTTTATGTAAGTGTTAATTTGTGTACTATATCTGAAAGAGTTATCAATAGAGAGGCCTAAGTTTTTTACTTCAGATTGGAGAGGTATGGTCGTCTCGTGCAAAGTGAAGTTGAGTTTGTCTTTTATTGAATTGATTTTGTCTTCATTCCCAAAAACTATGATTGAAGATTTTGATGGGTTTATGAATAATGAGTGCATGTGTGAAACTGATTCAATGGAGTGAAGGTCTTCATTTATTTTACGAGTAGCCTCCTCTACGCGAAATGAATACAACATTTGTGTATCATCGGCAAACTTCTTCAATTTGCAATGCTTAATACATTTGTCAAACTGGTGAGTATATATAATAAACAGCAGTGGGCCCAAAATAGACCCCTGTGGAACACCTTTTGAAGTTGATAAAAAATCTGATTGAGTAGCTTTAATTTTTACAGACTGACACCGTCCAGTTAAGTAACTATCAAACAATTTCACTGCTTGACATGACAATCCAATGCTTTCCAGAATAGAGAGAAGAATGCCGTGATTGATAGTGTCAAAGGCCTTGCTATAGTCTAACAGTGCCAAGACAGAGATGAGTTTGGAGTCAGTAGCAGTAATAATGTCATCGACAGTATCGATCAAAGCTGTGGTGCAGCTATAATTCGGCCTAAAGCCGGATTGGTGATCAGGAATTATGTGTTTTGCGTCAACGTATGCTCTGAGCTGGTCATTCATTATTTTTTCTATTATTTTGGACATCACTGGTAATATGCTTATCGGGCGCAAGTCTTTAAATTCATTTGGGCGAGGTGTCTTTGGCAATGGAGTTATCACAGCTTTTTTCCAGGCTTCCGGATAAATACTTGTTAAAAGTACCATATTTATAACATGAGTAAGGTATGGTTCGATAATTGGGCAGAATAGTCTTAGGATGTTGATATTAATTCCATCGGAACCATAAGCAGTTGACTTGATACCACTTATGATTTTCGCAACGTGGCTTGTTTCGACAGTAGAGAATTTAAAAGACTGATTATGAATTATTTTATTATTTTTATAAAAGTTGATCAACTGAGTTACGTTTTGGTCATTTGAGTTAGGAATTGAATTTACAAAGAAGGTATTTATAGCTTCTGGATTATCTAAATGGGCGGGTAAGTCAGGTTGTACACTATTTGGAGATAAAAGTTGCTTTAACTCTTTCCAGAGTTGTTTATTGTTAGAATTAATCTTGTGCTTGAAAAAAGCTGCCTTTTCTTTGTGCTTGAAAAAAGCTGCCTTTTCTTGCTTAACCATGAG